>NC_056745.1:155344111-155566611 GCF_019279795.1 Protopterus annectens
AATCTGTTTGCGGAAAAAAATATAAAAAAATTAAAAAAACATACAATAAGTTGGTTGCATAACTGTGCACACCCTTAAACTAATACTTTGTTGAAGCACCTTTTGATTTAATTACAACATTCACTCTTCTTGGGTAGGAGTCTATCAGCATGACACATCTTAACTTGGCAATATTTGCCCACTCTTCCTTGCAAAAGCACTCCAAATCCGTCAGATTGCGAGGGCAGCTCTTGTGCACAGCCCTCTTCAAGTCACTGCACAGATTTTCTATTGGATTTAGGTCTGGGCTTTGGCTGGGCCATTCCAAAACTTTAATTTTCTTATGGTGAAGCCATTCTTTTATTGATTTGGATGTATGGTTGGGGTCATTGTCTTGTTGAAAGGTGAAATTTCTCTTCATCTTCAGCTTTCTAGCAGACGCCTGAAGGTTTTGGGCCAAAAGTGACTGGTATTTAGAATTGTTCATAATCCCTTCCACCTTGACTAAAGCCCCAGTTCCAGCTGAAGAAAAGCAACCCAAAGCATGATACTGCCACCACCATGCTTCACCGTGGGGATGGTGTTCTTTTGGTGATGCAAAGTGCTGTTTTTGCGCCAAACATACCTTTAGGAATTGTGGCCAAAAAGTTCAACCTTGGTCTCATCAGACAATAACACATTTTCCCACATGCTTTTGGGAGGCTTGATATATTGTTTTGCAAATTTTAGCCACACCTGGATGTTTTTCTGTGTAAGAAAAGGCTTCTGTCTTGCAACTCTACCCCATAGTCCAGATATATGGAGAATACGGGAGATTGTTGGATTCAACCTCAACATCCTCACCCCTTGGCCTTTCACTATGTTCTTAAAGATGTGATTGGGATGCATACTGGTCCTATACAATAAAATGTTTCTATGACATCCTTTCCTATAAGTTTTAGTGCAAACTGTGTTATCAGCTTTCTTGTAAACTTTTACATCAAAGAAAATTAATTTCACTCCACAAGGTATTCATATCAAACCTCAGGAAGGATGTACTTCCATTTAGATGGTCAAAAAATAAAGATAATTCACGTTCAGAACCAACCCATAATAGAAACAAGTCATCTACAAAGTGCCTGTAAAAAATAACTAGTTTATATCTACATGTCCCTAAAAACATGCTATTTTCCCATTAAGCCATCAATTAATTTTCTTTAAGAACATAGTGAAAGGCAAGGGTTCAGGATGTCGAGGGTGAATCCTGATGATGGAAAATTTGAGGTTGATTTAAATGACTTAAAAGTTAGATTGAGGGAAAGAGGCTATAAGAACCAATATATAGAAGGGTCACTTTCAGATATTAATGTCCATACACATACTACAGCAAGACCATACTTCTCCCAAGATGTGTCACCCACAAACATTTCTGCCAAGCCCACTTGTGATACGGTATGCATGCCCATGTGTTTTGGGAACAACACTAAAATTATAACAGATGTTGTGAAGAAAAACTGGCCTATACTAACTAGTGACTTGACCATTAAGAATACTCTAAGAGACAAACCTGAATTTTCTTTTAAGAATAACAGAAATTTGAAACGTATGCTTTGCTATCCCAAAGATTTAAACATAGATCAACATAGGGGGGGGTTATAGTTCCTTGCAGGAATTGAAGCTTTTTGCAGATATATTGATTCCACTGGGGAGTTTATACACCCAGGTTTTAATAAAGTTTTTAAATTTAATGCAGCAGCTAATTGTGACACATCTGATGAGGTTTATTTAGCGATTTGCTCTTACAGAATGTTTTATGTAGGTAAGACCAACAGACATTTCAGAAATAGAATAAGAGAGCATATATATGATATAAAGATAGGACATCTTAATAATGCATTAGCCAAGCATATACACATATCTGGGCACACACATACATGTAAGTTTTAGGTTATGGAGAGAGTAACTGCTGGTTATAGAGGGAGGGATATAGACAAAAAGAACTGAGATATCTGAAGCAAAATGGATAATCAGACTGTGGGCTGATGCTGGTTTTGGCCTCAGTGATAAGGTACCACTTAAACTCCATTTGAAAGATAGACCTTTGTATAAATAAGATTGTATGACCTGACACAATATATATATATATATATATATATATATATATATATATATATATATATATATATATATACACATATATATAATATGTTGTGCTATCACTTTAAATGCCAATGTAGAGAATAATGTATTCAGAGGGAATTTTCTGATTGGTTGTTGGGCTGCTGCTTTGCATTATTTAAAGCATATGCATGAGCTAAAACCTTTGAACATGTAATGAAGCAGTGTCTCAACTAGGAAAGCACTTATGTGGTAATTTTAATAAAAGCTTTTTATACTGCCTCATTGCTTGATTCACTTTTATGGGTTTTTTGGTAATTTTTTTTATATCACAAAAACCTGGCATTTTAACAGGGGTGTGTACACTTTTTATATCCAGTGTATACATATATATAAAGGGGCAAAGTTCAAGTTGATGGGTAAATGGTTACTTACTGTGTGGGAAACGTCGGCTCTCCCATTGTCGATGTTCTATCGTGTCGGTGAAGCTGGTTTCGATGGAGTGGGCTGTCGATTAACTAAAGGTAACCCATATATATATATTATATATATATATATATATATATATATATATATATATATATATATATATATATATATATATATATCTATAGGAACACTTTATAATCCAGAAATTCTGAAATATCAAATTTCAGAATCTCGAGATTGTAAAGCCGAAAGCTCAAAGCTCCGAGATCCCAGAAGCGCGAATTTCAAAATCCCGAAGTCCGGAGATGTTGAATTAGCACTTCTGGTGCTGCACTGTGTGAATGGATAGCTGGAGATTCAGGTAAGTATTTATGTTTAATGGTTTTGGTTAGGGGCTTTAGTGTGTGTCAGTGTGTTTTGTTACTGTGATGTGTGTGTGCGAGGGGAATGTAGCTTGTATGGTGGTGTTTTTGTGGGTTTGTCTGCGTAGTGTGACCTTGGAGTTAGTATATTTAAGTAGGGGGGTGTGGGGGTGCAGGGTGGCTTGCCCCCCTGCTTGTATGTAGTGTAGGTTTGTGTGTTTGTGAGTGGGGGGAAGTTGTGTGTATGTGTTTGTGTGTGGTGTATGGTTAGCGTAGGAGTTGCAATTTTGAAATTTGCACTTCTAGGGTTTCTAGATTTTAAGGTTTTGGCTTGATGATCTCGAGATTCTGAAATTTGGAATTTCAGGATTTCAAAATTATAAAGTGAACCCATACACACACATATATATATATATATATATATATATATATATATAATATATATCTATATATATATATATATATATATATATATATATATATATATATACACACACATATATATGTATACACACGCACACGCACACACACACACGCACACATATATATATATATATATATATATATATATATATATATATATATACACATGGAGTCACTTTAGAAGCTCAAAATACTGAAATGGAAACCTAAAAAGAATGAAAACTCAGAATTGCAAAATTCAAAATCTCGCATACCGGAGATTTTGAATTAGCGCTTCTGGTGTTTTACTGTGGTTATGGATTCAGGTAAGTGTTTATGTGTTAAGTATTCTGGGTAGGGTCTGTGGTGTGTGTTAGTGTGTTTTGTTACTGTGATGTGTGTGTGCGAGGAGAATGTAACTTGTGTGGTGGTGTTTTGTATGTTTTTATATGTAGTGCGACCTCAGAGTTAGAATTTTTAAGTAGGGGGGTGTGGACAGTGCAGCCCCTCAGATGGGTGGTGCATGGGGGCTTGCCCCCCTGCTTTTATGTAGGACAGAGTTTGTGTTTGTGTGTGGGGAGGAAGGTGTGTGTTTGTGTACACCAGTAATTCAAAATCTCCGGTATGCGAGATTTTGAATTTCGTACTTCTGAGTTTTCATTCTTTTCAGGTTTCCACTTTATAGCTTTGACATACTGAATTTTGATATTTCAGTATTTCGAGGCTATAAAGTGAATCCATACATACACACACACACATATACACATACACAAACACATATTTGCTTCTGCATATTCACATACTATATATATATTATAAATACATTCATGTGCATGTACACATACTATATATATATTCACTTTATAATCTCAAAATACTGAAATCTCAAATTTCAGTATCCTGAGACTGTAAAGTTGAACAGTCACAATACCGAAACCCCAAAAGGGCGAAATTCAAAATCGCGACTTTTAAATAAACCCTCCATCTCACACACAAACATACACACACCTTCCTTCATACACTACAACAAACCAACAAAACACACACATACACAACAACACAAAGACACACACCTAACCTACATATAAGCAGGCGGGCAAGCCCCCCCACTCCCCTGCTACTTCTATATACTAACTCCGAGGTCACACTAAAAAGACATAGACACTAAATCCACCACTACATACTCTATATTCACCTTGCACAAACATACATTACATACTTACAAACACCACCACTCTCAACAGTTACACATTCACACTCTTACCTACCTACCCTAACCTACACCTAAAACTTCCCAACACACCCACATACACTCAAACCCCTACCTAAAACCCTTCAAAAAACAGCACTTACCTTGACTCTCCAGACATATCCACACAATGGCAGGCAAACCATATCCCACAGCACACCGCACCTTACCAACACAATAAATCCCACATAGGGTGCCACCACAACCACGGATTCGACATTCCAAATTCGAGCAAGTGCAGTTTCGCTCAACTGCACTTTTGGCACTTTCGTCTTGAGATACTGAAATTCGAGATTTCAGCATTTTGAGATAGTAAAGCACTTCCATAAATGTGTATATGTGTATATATATATATATATATATTTATCTATATATATATATATATATATATATTATACATACATATACACACACATATATATATATATATATATATATATATATATATATATATATATATATATATATATATATATATATATATATATATATACACACATACACACACACACACACACACACACAAACACACACATATATATATATATATATATATGCATATACACACACACACACACACACACTCACAAATATTTGTGTGTGTGTGTGTGTGTGTGTGTGTGTGTGTGTGTGTGTGTGTGTGTGTGTGTATCCATAAAATACAACTTACTTTACTTTTTTCAGAGTTTCCATACACTTTTCTATGATGAGAGCAACAGGCTCTCTGCTTATATACTCTTTGCTTGCCTATTTTGAAGTTTCACTTAACAAAACATGTTTGCAATTATAAACAGTGCAAAAAAAAAAAAAAAAAAAAAAAAATTTCATCTGCTTTTACTGTACTTGTGTTTTTACCTACTTCTTTTTACTTTTGCATCATCTTAAAATACTCAATTGTATTTATTACTGCTTGGTGTAACTCATTCTAAGCCTTTTGGTTTAAACACTTGGGCTTCGGACCAGTTAGTTGTTTTGCACTGAGAGGTTTGTGGTCTGCACTGTTGTGGCAGAACAGGTAGCTTACATCCTTCTAGGTTGAGAACTGCTGATTGAGGGCTCAGTGTCTGTTATTCTAAAAGTGTATTAATTCTGGTTTAAGCACTTGGGCTTTCAAGCCAGTTATTTTACATTAAGAGGGTTCGTGGTCTGCACTCTTGTGGGAGGAGAGGCTGGACTCTGCCCTTCTGAGCTGGGAATTTCTGGTTAAAGGCTTATAGTGCATGCATATCTGAACTGTTTCTTACTGAAGTTGGTGCGCCTTGTTTGCTGTGGCATAGACTGGATTCGGGCCTGCTGGATCTAGCTTTGTTTGTGTAACTTGAGCACTAATCCAGACATTCCCTAAAGTATTCAATGGTATTTATTACTGCTTGGTTGTAACTTGATTAAAGTGTAGCTATCATTCAAGTCTTTTGGATTAAGCACTTGGGCTTCAGACCAGTTGTTTTACATTAGGAAGGTTTGTGGCAAGCACTGTGGTGGCAGGACAGGTAGCTTTCATCCTTCTAAGTTGGGAACTGCTGATTGAGAGCCCAGTGTCCAAGTGTATTAGTTCTGGTTTAGGCACTTGGGCTTCAGGCCAGTTATTTTACATTAAGAAGGTTCGTGGACTGCACTCTTGTGGGAGAAGAGGCTGGACTCTGCCCTTCTGAGCTGGGAATTTTCTGGTTAAAGGTTTATAGTGCCTGAATATTTGAACTGTATCTTACTGAAATTGGTTCACCTTGTTTGCTCTAGCATAGACTAGATCCAGGCCTACTGAATCTAGCTTTGTTTATATACTTGTTGTTTGTTTGCTTGTTATTTCCCTGGAAGCTAATTCACCTAATACGCAACTTCTCAGCTTCTGTGGATCACTAGTGATATCTGCATTGCTTACTGTACTTATTTCCTTGTTTCACTTGAAAGAAAGTTACTGTTTGTCGTTTTGCATTTAGTTACTTGTATCACATTGCACTCAAGTTACCTGGCACTTGCTCACTAAAGCAATTATATAAGTCAGCACTAAAAATTAAAAGCACTACACCCTCACTCCCCACTGGCCCTTGTTTTCAATTAAGGATTTCCCAATATTATTCTAGCATGTCCAAAGGTCAGTTGTCAATCTCCTCTCCGGTCCAGCTGGTGAATCTGGGAATCTTGAGGCAATGTTATAACTGCCTCATGTACACAGACAACCCTCTCCTCCTCCCACATAACACAAATACTTGCGAGAGATGCAGCTATTTAGCCAAACTGGAGGCTGAGCTCTCTCAACTCAGGACTGGCAAGACCAGACAGGAGGAGAAGGCAACTACACACACCACAAAACCAGCCTCACATAATGCTACCACTCCACTGAATCAAACACATAAACACACAAAGACATACTCGGAGGCTCTGAGTAAAAATTTACCTAAACAGCAGAGGCCTCCAAAGCAGACACCCAAACAACTGCTACCTCAAGACACCCCACAAGCAACACATAAACCACAAAAGCAGTGTGCAAAGCAGTCACAGCCCTTAAGGCCAAATACAACACCAAACATACTTGTCATAGGTGACTCCATAGTCAGACACACTGACGTCCCACTCACCAGGCTGAACAAGGAGAGGGTCACAGTAAGCTGCCTATCGGGCGCTAGAATCCGCCACATAACACAAGCACTGGGTCACTCCACAGCAAGTACAAATATGACACAGTCATTGTCCATGCTGGTGTGAACGACCTGAGACGCACCTCCCTGGACTGCATGAAAAGAGACATAGAGGAGCTCTCTGATTATGTAGCCCAGGCAGGTATGACCCTAACCCTGAGCAGTATCCTTCCTTCACCAAGAATGATGCCACAATATAGAGACAAGATGATCAGCTTTAACAATTGGCTTAATGTCTGGTGTCATTCAAAGGGGATCCAGTGTCTGTCTGCCTGGGATGACATGCTTGACAAGCCACGCTGCTTCGCAAGGGACGGCTTGCACCTGTCACCCTGGGATTCCGGATATTGGCTAAGGCTCTTGCCACCCCATAGTGCCTTTTTAGGCAAGGCTCAAATTCTAAACCTACCACCCTAGAAAACAAAAATGGGAAGAAATTGAGGGTAATGCTGCTCAATGCCAGAAGTCTAAATCTCAAAATGCACGCACTCGAGGCCCTTCTCAGTATGGAGAACATCGATGTCTGTGCTGTAACTGAAACCTGGTTCAAGGCTCCTGAGAGCACCCCGGCACTATTAGGTTTTACCTCATATCATGCGTTCCGGCCCCAAAACCCGGACCACTCCACAAAAGGAGGGGTGTATCCATATTCATAAAGGATACTCACACCTCCAGGTTGGTGGCAACGCATGAAGCTTCGAAACCATCCAGGTGCAACTAACAATAGGCAAAACTGCTCTACAAATTGTAGCATGCTACAGGCCACCCTCTCAAACTCAGGAACCCCACACAGCCTTCCTGAAGACACTGGAGGGTATAAATGTATCTCCAAACACCATCATATTGGGTGACTTCAACTACCGAATATAGACTGGGAACATTACTCAAGCCCTAACTTTCTAGCCCAACGGTTCCTGGAGTTCATAAATTCAAATGCCATGGAACAGCTAGTCACTGTTCCCACGAGAGGAGAAAATATACTAGATCTCATTGTCACAAACATGGGGACAAAATGCTCCACACCGAAGTATATCCCTCATTGGTGAGATCTGATCATAAACTAATCTCACTGGAAATCCACATCCCGCCCCACCCCAAACAAAAAGACCATAGTGAAGAACTTCTCTAAAGCAAACTTCACACTACTCAAGACTGGTGTGGTATCCTTCAAGGCCCCTGAGTCAGAGGAAACCACAACCCAAGCTGCGGTAGCCCTTACAAATGCCTTCTATGAACACCTCCAGGACTGCATGGATCAGGCAATCCCAAATAAAACCAAGACTCTTTCCACAAAGGGCAAACGTCCAGTCTGGTGGACCCCAGCCATTAACAAACTTTACAATAAGAGGAGAAAGCTATTACATGATAGAACAAAATCCATAAAAGGGAAGTCACCCCTGATCATTATTAGTAAATAAATACGAGCACTCATAAAATCAACTAAGGCCAATTTTGAGAGAAAAATTGCCATGGATTCAAAGAACAATCATAAGGCCTTTTTCAGCTATGTTAGGAACCTGGGTGGAAACTCACAGATATGCTCAGAATTAGTCCAAAATGATACAAAAATCACTGAACCCACAGACATTGTCAACATACTGGCAGACAGGTTCAGTGCAAACTTCACCCTCCCCCCCTAAAGGAGAGATAACTATCCCAGCCGAGTGTAGCCTCCCGGACATCTCAAATGCGCAGGTGAAAGCTGCTCTCTCTAAAGCTAAAAACACAGCATCAATGGGACCGGATGGTGTCCCCGGCTGTGTGCTACACGAGCTAAATGAGGAATTAAACCCGCACATAAGGCAGCTGTTTAATCTCAGCCTTACCACAGGATACGTGCCCAAGGAGTGGCGTGACGGCAACTGTGGTCCCACTCCACAAAGGTGGCACCTCTACGGACCCTGCTAATTACCGCCCCATAAGCTTAACAAGTCTAGTCTGCAAAGCTATGGAGAGGATCATAATGGAGCTCATAAACAAAGATATAGGGGACTTGCAGACATTGGACCCGACCCAGTTTGGCTTTGTCAAGGGAAGATCATGCCTTTTGAACTTGGTCGACTTCTTCGAAATAGTCACCAAGGCCATTGATGAGGAAAGGCAGTCCATACAGCCTACCTTGACCTTGCAAAGGCTTTCGACACAATACCCCACTCGGGTATTGTAGAAAAACTTACCAGCTTAAATGTAAACCCATATGTCACAAGATGGGTTGCAAACTGGCTTAAGGACAGAACCCACAGGGTTAGAGTTGCTGGCGCTGTGTCAGACTCCAAGCCGGTCACAAGTGGTGTCCCACAGGGCTCGGTCCTTGGCCCCTATTGTTTGGCATCTACTTCTCAGAAGTACAGGCCAACATGGGAGGACTTTGGCTGACAAAGTTTGCAGATGACTGCAAACTGGGCGCCATAGTGGAAAGTGCATCGGACACTGATATCCTTCAGAAGGGACTCACGGAAACAGATAGCTGGTGCCAGAGCCATGGCCTGAAGTTAAACGCCAAAAATGTATAGTCATACCCTTCGGGAAAAACAAGGTAACCCCAAGCTACCATATAGGTGGCAATCCACTAAGCACAGAAGAGGTTATCAGGGACCTGGGGACCCAGGTTGACAGTGGCCTTTCTTTGACACTCACATTGCTAAAGTGGTTAGAAAGACCTTCTACATTGCCCACCTGATCATGAAGGGATTCACATCCAGATCTAGTGAGGTCATTGTTCCCCTGTACTCTTCACTTATCAGACCAATGATCGAGTACAATGCCCCATTCGGGATGTATCTCACCCGACATCTGCAGCAATTGGAGAGACCCCAAAAGTTCCTCACCAAAAGGATAAAGGGACTCCAAAATCTGTCATATGCTGCCAGATTGAAGAAACTCCAGCTCTATTCAGTCGCATACCGTCTGCTCAGAGGTGACATGTGCCTGACATACAAGGCCATGTCCAACCCGGAATTAATGGACATGCTCCACCTCAAAAATCCAAATCCACCAAAACCACTAGAGCAAGCGACTTAAACCTTAGCACGGATATAAATAGGACGTGCTGGAGGGATAGATTTATCACTCAGAGACTCCCTATGCTGTGGAATAAAATCCCGGTCCATGTGAGGCAGAGCACCTCGCTGACTCTGTTCAAGAGAAATCTAGACCTGTGGATGGGAGATCGTAGGTTTACCCCGGGAATCATCTCTGGGTCACTGCTGGACAGAGGCACAACAAACTAATGGGCACAGTATTTTTTCATATAAGGGGTGGCGTAAGCCACAATAATTTGGGCTAGGCTTATAAATGCCTTAGGGCAGATAGCCTAGTATAAACCTATGAACCTATGAACCTATGAACGTCGATGTAAGGGCTCTCCTATATCTTGTTGCATTATGTTTTCTTTGAAATCCCTTGCTGGCTGATCTTTGAGCAAAAACAGGGATTGCTCAAGACTGATTTGCACATTTTTGGTTGTTTCTCCTATACTCAATGTTGTGCAACTGTAGAGAAGGCATACGTAGGCCATGTATGGGAGGTGCACTGCAAGGGGCTTGCCTCCCTTACAAAACACTCTTCTTGATTTGTGTCACTCATGAATGTTTTTGTAGAGTTTTGATTGTTTGTGTTTAGTGACTCACCATACTTTAGTCTTCCATACAGGAAGCATAATGAGATATATAGTCAAGCAGACAAAGGTAGTGATTAATAGGAGGAAAACTTTCATTTAAGGATATATTTTCACTGTAATATATAAAAAAATAAAAGGATTTGAAAGTACTGTCTTGGTTAATGGAAAAGCTGAAAGAAAAGATATATAGAAAGACAGTTTGATTGCTGAATTTGTGTTATGGTAAAAGAGCAAAATAAGAGATACAAAATACTTCATATTCGTAAATGGAACTGCAGCAAGGAGCCTCGAAATACTTACAAAGTGAATCCCTTGGGTCATTTCACAGTAGCTGCATGGTTTAATACGTGAACATGAGAATCCTGAAAAAGAAAAAATGAATATCCACAAACAGTTCACATTAGCTGCTCAGGTAACTTCCATAATATAGGTTCATAGGTAGGTACTAGGCTATCTGCCCTAGGGCATTTATAAGCCTAGCCAGAATATATTGGCTTTCGCCTCCCTTTTAGATTAGATTCCTGAGCCTCTGTCCAGCAGGACCATAGAAGTGATCCCAGGTGTAAATTTATGATTTCCCATCCACTCATCAAGATTTCTTTTGAAGAGGATCAGTGAGGGGCTCTGCCTAACATGGATTGGGATTCTATTCCAGAGTGAGGGAAGCCTCTGGGATATGAATCTATCCCTCCAGCATGTCCTATTTATTGTTGTGCTGAGGTTTAAATCCCTGGAGCGTGTAGCTCTAAGGGATTTGGATTTCTTGAGGTGGAGCATGTCCATTAATTCCAGGTTAGACATGGCCTTGTACGTCAGGCAAAGATCGCCTCTGAGTAGGCAGTAAGTAACTGAGTAGAGCTGGAGTTTCTTTAGTCAAGCTGCATATGGCATCTGTTTGAGGCCCATGATCCTCTTGGTGAGGTACTTTTTGGGGTCTCTCTAGCTGTTGCAGGTGTCGGGTAAGGTACATCCCAAATGGGGCATTGTACTCAATTATGGGCCTGATGAGCGATGAGTAGAGGGGCACAATGACCTCTCTTGATCTAGATGTGAACCTTTTCGTGATTAGGTGGGCTATATAGAAGGTTTTTCTAACCACTTTGGCAATGTGATTATCAAAGGAGAGGTTACTATCTACTTGGGTCCCCAGATCCCTAATTACATCTTCCGTACTTAGTGGATTACCACCTATGTGGCAGTTTGTGGGCACATTGTTTTTCCCAAAGGGGATGACTATGCACTTTTTGGCATTTAGCTTGAGGCCATGGTTCTGACACCAGATATCCGTCTCCGTAAGACCCTTCTGGAGGATGATTGTGTCAGCTGGAGAGTTGATTATGGCTCCCAGTTTGCAGTCATCTATGATCTTGGCCAGCCACAGTCCTCCCATGCTTGCCTGTACCTCAGAGAAGTATATACCGAACAAGAGGGGTCCCAGGACTGAGCCCTGTGGGATGCCACTTGTAACCGGTTTGGAGTCGGACATGGCACCCACAACTCTGACCATGTGGGTTCTATCCCTGAGCCAGTTTGCAACCCATCTTGTGACATAGGGGTTGATATTCAAGCTGGTAAGCTTATTTATAATGCCAGAGTGGGGTATTGTGTCGAATGCCTTTGCGAGGTTCAGGTTGGCTGTGTGGACTACCTTTCCCTCTTCTATGGCCTTGGTAACTGTTTCAAAGAAGTCAACTAGGTTTAAGAGGCAAGATCTGCCTTTAACAAAGCCAAATTGGGTAGGGTCTAGTGTCTGGAGGTTCCCAATGTCTTTGTTTATGAGATCCATGATGATGCGCTACATAGCTTTGCAGACCAGGCTAGTCAGGCTTATAGGGCGATAGTTCCCGGGATCCGTTGTGGTGCCACCTTTGTGGAGCGGGATAACTGTTGCTGTACGCCATTCTTTGGGTACATATCCTGTATTAAGGCTGAGTTTGAACAGTGACTTTATGTGAGGGTTCAGTTCTTTTTGGAGCTCGTGTAAAACGCAGCCCGGGACACCATCCAGTCCCATTGATGCTGTGTTTTTTGCTTTGGAGAGGGCAGCTCTCACCTGTGTGTCTGTGATGTCTGGGTGACTACATTCTTCTGGGATAGACACTGGCCCTTTTGGGGGGGAAGGGGGGGGTAAAGTTTGCACTGAACCTGTCTGCCAGGATGTTGGCAATGTCAGTGGGTTCAGTGTATTTTTTGCCATTTTGCAGCAGCTCAGAGCAGATTTGAGAGTTGCCAACTAGATTCTTGATGTATGTTACAGCAGCTGGCACTGTTCTAGACAGTAAAACCAAAAGAAGAAAGCAAACATTGTGCACACAGGGAATTGTCATATCTTGTGTGAGGCACTACATATATCCTACTTCTAATTCAGTAAAGGAAACAAGCAGAACATAATACTGCTCTGCAAATTACATTTGTACTCTAAAATCACAGCACCATCAGTACCACTCTTTTTAATAGCAGTATCAGCCTGGTCCAGATCTAGTGTCATGACGATGCCTTCCTGACATGTACACGTTCATTGAATTTAGCGACAGATAGCTGCCTGACCGATATGAAGAGCTCATGCTGGCAAAATAATCAATCCACCCATGTCCTTGGGATTTGAGACACTAACTTCCCTTTTCCTTCTCTTTGATCGACTATAGCCAGCACTTATTGACGTGGGATGGACTTATTTGTGTCCAGCACTTATTTATGACTGTTCGCTGGTGGCCGCCCATGGCAGTGAGCAGTTCATATGAATGCATAACTTGACATCGATCACATTCTACTCTGATGGTAACGTCAACATGTGCGTGCTCTCGTGTGTATATATATATATATATATATATATATATATATATATATATATATATGTACGTGAGTCTTAGGAAATGCCTGGTATTATACCATCACTCTTCTTAAGTGAATAAGTATTAGCTAACTGCCTCTTGGGTATTCTAAGCACATATGAGCTACATCTCTCACATAAAGCTTGAAAGGGGAACGTGCCCTTGGACAGAAATTGTACATCTCTGGTGAACGTTATATACAAATAAGGCATGTTGAGGTGCACACCCTACGTTAGAGGGTAAGCACAGCCTTTCCATATAATGAAGGAAATTCCACAGTATTAGGACAAACATTATTTAGGCTGTGTGCTAGAAAAGGTACATAATTTGTTCTTATGCGAAGCAATTAATATGGGTTCTTAACATCCATTTATATGAAGTAAGAATCGGTTCAAATACATTCTCATAGTTAAAAGAAGTAGATAGAAATTGCCAGCACAAAAAGTACTGCAAAATTTAAAATACATTTTAAACAACACTAAACAGGAAATAACAAACTGGTGTATCTTAAAGAGTATTTTAACTTTCTCAGGAAACGGTATCTTAAATCATTTAGAAGTTAATCCACTTCAGATGGAAAACAACCTTGTAGTACTCATGTTTGGGGAGCTTTAAACTAGACAAGAAATGATAAAAATGACATTAAACTAAACAAGAAATGATAGAAATGCAAAAAGGAAAGCTTGGAATTACTAAAATGCACAAAGGAGGGCATTATATGTAGGCAGAAGATTATAGTCCTGTATGTTCAGTCAGTCATAACGAGTGCCTGCTCAAGTTATGAATACTGTAATCACAAACCTCAGAATAGTACAATTAGAAAATACAACATGGGGAAAGGTATACTGCACCTGAAACTCTTAACACCTAGAATACCTGGATGTAGTCCTCCTTCTCCATGGCACAGTACTCTTGGACTTACAATATACAACTAGCAGAAAATTGAGGCTACACCTCTATATATTAAGTTGTGCAGGAGGAGAACACCCCCCTTCCTAGTGTAATAATGCAACAGTAAGTTTTGAAATTCACTGTTTTTGAATGATAACTTAGCTTACTGAGTTTCATGACTGACAGGTTTGGGTCACAGACTTGGGATGTATAATGTTTGTTACCATTCCATTAGAAGTTTAACTACTTCAAGGCCACACTGTACAGGCAATGATGAAAAGGTGGACCAAAACACCATGGGATCTATACTCGATGCCATATGAAGACTCAGCAAAGCATCAAATGTGTATGCAGTAATAGAAAGAGGTGACGAAAGAAAAAAAGAGATAGTACCAAAGGGAGTTAGTAACGTATAATGTGAAAGCATCTATTAGGGAAAAATGTCTAAAAACAGTAACTTAAAAAAGACATGTACAACGGAATTACAGAAATAAAATCACCGGTTTAGAAGACAATAAGTATTGGACGCAGAAATACTCTTCTGATAGCATAGTTTATTCAAAAATTCTGAAAGAATTCAAGAATATACAAGAAAGGATGAAAGACTGAAAATGAGATCCATGCTGCACTGTGCAAAGGACTGGAGTACAGAGGTAAGCATAAAAAAAAATCGCACTCATTTTAGAGAAAACTGTGGTACATCACAAACCAAATGTTATATTGCCTGCAACAATGGCAATGCTTATGTTCATAGCAACTGTGGATGAGCAAGTAGACAGGAATACAGTCTCTACTGATACTCAAAGCAGACCACATCGTATAACACCAATGGCAGCACACACAGCAGCATTTTTCAGAAAGCAGGTTTACCATCTGTGTAGAAACTCCTGATCTGAGCAGCGATATGTAGAAACCCTTGATATGAGGAACAAAATGCTAAAACTGCTGATCTGATGACATACAAAAAACCCTAATGTGAGCAGTGAGTAACAGAATCATGGGTATCTTTGCTACAGTAATGCCCTATTTGGTCAAAAGAGCCAACAATGCACGTGTACGTACGCGCACACACACACACACACACACACACACACACACACACACACACACACACACACACACACACACATATTATATGAGCACCCAATACAAGATCGAATGCTTTTATAACAGGCCATGATGGTGCTGTATCACAACAGTAGTGCTGCTGATGCCCTTCCAGGCTGTCAGTCCTGGCCTTTGTGATGCATGTACTAATGGCACTGACATTGTACATAGAGTACAAATGAGTAACATGAGTATTGTAGTTAGGTCATCTATTGCTCTCAGCAAGTCTTCCATCAATTGAAGGAAAAAAAAAAGAAAGAAAAGTCCTTGCTACAATTACTAGCACACTGAGCTTTAGCACAAATGCATATGCAGTGCCAGCATTCATTTATGAAGCCCCGATATCCTCATAGTTCCATAAATGAACACTGATACTACAGTTCCATCCCACCAACACCTGCTGTTCACACCATTCCTAACAATTTATGCCAGTGACTGACCTTCCTCTTTGCACTACCCTAGATGGCTCTGAACAATGAGATAAAAATGTGAACAGGACACAGGACCCAAGACAGGTAGTATTACTTTAAAACAAATGTAAGTGATTTCAGAGTGGAAATGTGACAGGATGTGTGGTATGCAATTGACTTTCACTAAAGCATACAGAGAGCTGCATTAAGTTGAGGTAAATGTAACTTTTTAAATAAAGCATATAAAGGAGACTATGGTTGCTGTTTCAGTTAAAAATACAGCAGAGTTGTTAAAGAGTGAATCTGACTTATTAAATGTGTACACATTTGCAGTGCATAAAGATTAATTTTCCTTAATGATGTCACAAGTCAAAAGAATGCAAGACTGTGTAACCAGGATCGTTGCATTCACAATAAAGAAAAACTATAGAGTGAGGCAGAGAGAGCATCAATGCTGTCTTTCATCTAATGTGTGTACTGAAGCTCTGGGGAAAAAACACTAAATCTTGGTTTACATAAGCCTTCTGAGTCTGTGCATCTTCTGTGGAAGTGATAGCTTACCTAATACATAAAAAAAGAAACTGACTAATCACACTAGGCCATTCCTGTTAACATTTGTGTTTTATAGTTTCAAGATTTTAAAGGAAAATTTAAGAAATATGCAATTTAAGGCACCTATGGCTCATATAACCTGTGCATTGTTTCCTTTTGTTAGCCAACATTAAAGTCTTGTTCATATCCTATGTGCTGAGGTTTTGTACATAGTTAACTTCTGCTTATTGTTCAAGCAAACACACAATGAGTCTGACACATATATGCAAACCCTAGTATGTTTACTATATACTGAATTAGAAAGAAAATAATAGGTCTGCATAGGGGTTACTTTTTCAAAGAGGAAAACAAAAGTAACCATCACCCAGACGAGTCAGTCATTGTTCATTTTCTTAGCATAGATTTCAGAGTGGCAAGGGTCCAGCGTTCTTACAATGGCTCTGCCAGCTGTACTCTAGTGCCGATATATTCATCCTACAAGAGCAGGCAAGCAAACATGAAAAGCCCTTGTCACACTTTTATAGCTGTCATTCACTGCTTCTTTGCTTTGTTCATAAAAGCCCAAGCAGGTGCAGGGCATGACAGCACAGAGAAAGCATTTTAGAATTGTTTAAAATCACTTCATTGCCATGTAGGCTTACTAGCCTAATTAAAAAGATGATAACAGCTTTACCAACAAAAGTCCTACTTAGATTGGGCTCAGCTTATATTTCACATTACGATTTGTACTGCTGTTCCAATGTGCAGCAAAATAAAAGCGCTGTGCCATGTTTGTGCCTTACAGGGGTCATTATGTACCGTTAGTTTCATTAGAATAATCCTCCTGACCACACGTATGGTGTCATGGTTATTATGGGGATTACAACTTCTTGCACGTGCCAGTTATAGGTAATGATGAATTTAAAAGAAATGCTAAGCGTGATACAGAGGAAAATGATTTACTATGTTTTAGAAAAATAACCATACAGAATGAGGACAAACTAGAAGCTAAAATCAGCTCAGTCATTACGTTTTTCAGTGTTTTCTCAGAGGTGTCAGCAGGTCCTTAAAAGCATCTGACCACAGTAAAAGTCCAGAATGCTTACTGTAGTTACCTATTAATGTTAGCTCAAAAAAAAAAAAAAAACTAGCTCTGGGTGAAGCACAAGACACTGGTCAAGCCAGAACTCCCACTACCTGAAAGCAAAACTAATGTGGTGACTGTGATTTGATTTGTAATTGCAGGTTTAATTTCAAAGTTGTTTGTTTCCTAGCATTAATAGCCATCTAGAATGAAGTGCCACCAAACAGTCATTAAGCAATAACAGCCACGAAGCCATTCATTTCCAAGGGATTAATTAGTCTATCTTCCATAACATCATTATGAGCTTTGTGACCAGTTAGCAAAGAAATAAATGTGAATTGTAGGGTCCAAGTGTTATGCTCCAGCTTTCTTTCTCAGTTTAATACAAAAATGCAAATAATCAGACTACAATCATTACTGCCTGTCTGATAAGTTCAGGTATCTTGTGTTATAATATTGTTTCCTTTCTTATTTTAATGTGGTCTTTTCTCTTGGCAGTGTGCTCCTTACTTCCAGAAGTCTAATTTACCCTGCAACCAATCCAGCTATTTTCCAGTATTCCAAATCAAAGTCTTCCTCCAGCTGGATGAGACCCCTTAACTGCCCCTATTTTGGAGGAATGTTCCTCTTTTCAGGCCTGATTTACCTCTGCACAGGATGTCCCTATTTTTTGAGGAGTGGCCCTATTTTCAGGCTTGATTTACCCCTTCATGCAATTTTCTGAATCCCCTAATCAGTTGTGATTTTTGAAGCTGTCTAGTACACAGAAAATTACACTGTATAACCAATAAAGTAGGGGCAACAATAACTTAAACTTTTCTGAAGCAAAAAATAAATGACTCTGTGAGACAATTTTGTAATACAGTATATTAAAGTCCACAGATCTTACAGTGTCTTTGATCATGTGTTTATATTTTTCCATCATTTTGTCCCTCTCTGCTTTAAACGTGTATCTAAGTAGTATCCCACATTTCTATTGTAAGCAGGAAGTTATGTGCTATTCGGTATTCATATTTTATGGTAATTATATGTCCAAATCTTCAGCTGAACATTTCTACTTTTCAAGGACCTTTGCTCCTTTTTCCTGTGTAATAGATTCTAATTCCTCATATTCTAATCTTTGAGTGTGATTTGTCCACCTTTTAAGAACTAACAGGCATATTCAAAAACTAAACTTTTTTACATTCAAACCATTTCCGTGCCTCTGTATGTGTGCATTTAAAATAAAGACAGTACCACTGAATATATACTGTCAGAATTCCTCTTTATAAATTACACTTTGTTAGTTTCTTTTATTTGAAAAGTAGAGGTCATCTTTTAAAAGATTCTGACTTGTTCCAAACCATGTTTGTTATCATCATATATAACAGAGTCGGCTAGAAGTATTGAACTACAAGAGTAAATAATCCCATCACAATGAATATATGTCAACTTTTAAACAGCCTAATAGAAAGCTACAAAAGGCATTTGTGACAGAGTGATACCCCTCATTAGCCTTCTGAGTTATAACAGTAACTCCACGAATGGGAAGTGCAGAATTCAGTGAAAAACTGTCATCAGTGTGTTATGATTCAGTGCACACTTGAGGACTGCAATGAGTGCTTGAACTTTTTCTAAAAAATATTCAAAGTAGAATCTCAGACATTGTTCTGCTATTTTTGAGCATCCATGAACAAATCAGTAGTGGGCTTGCTTATATGTTAATAATCTGATGGAGCTGGAAAAAGCAACTGACTGGCTGAGAATGAAACCGATCAAGAGGTCAGCTAGTCATTAGGCAAGGGCGTCTTAGGACATATAGTGAATCATGTTGTCCTGTTAGAATACCAGCAGACAATCAGAGAAAACAGCGAGTAATCACATGGCAAACTGAGCAGGCAAAAATGGTAGTCATAAGCAAAACTTTGTATAGAGATCTTGTCATTTTTGAGCTGTAGAGCACATACTGTATGTAGCAGTAGTTTACTTTGTAGTAATAATATGCAGACATTTATTTTTACATCACTTGCAAATTTTTGTCAGTAGGCATTGCTGCAGTGTCACAGTTTTCTTAAGTCTACACATACTCAGTTTCATGTACAGTGTACTGAATCCTGCTGTTGTGAACACAGAAATGATGTGAGGGCATATTCTGTTACTTCTTATGGAGTACCCTTTTACACCTCCACACTGACTGCCTTTGAATTGACAAGACTAGAATATGGTGGATTTTTCAGAGAATCAGAAAATACAACTACAGTGTTTTCCCCAGAGGGAGTTATATTAGTATAAAAATAAAATAAAAACTGTGCATTTGTATTAGTATAAAAAATAAAATAAAAACTGTGCATTTTAGACATGCATATTTACAATATGTGCTGAACGGTAAGTTACCACAATATATGGTTCAGAACATGAAAAAAATAACTTTGAAATTAGTTTAAAAATAAATTCAGAGGATTTGGTAAACAGAGATGAGATTAGGTATCTGAGGAGTGCTACAGGCCAGAGGTAACAGCACCAAATATGTGTTTTCAAAACATTTTGAAAGAAAACTGTAATTGATGGATGCAGGAAACAGATTCTATACAAATGGACATGACATACCTCATCAAAATGGTTTTAAATGAAGCCCATGTGATTGAGATTCATACTTCAAGTGATTAATTTGATGAAGGTTGTAATGTGTAAAGTGACGAAATACTAGGGATATCCCCCCTAAATGTGCATATTAAACATAACTAACTCCAAGGACATCTAGTCTTGGGGTTATCTGGGGTTATTTATCACAGTCTTAGCATTTGTAACACTAAACCTTTGCAGTTACGTGTAGACATAAATAATCTATTTTAAAGACTACACAGCAAAGGTTAGCATTCCTGATTGCCAAGCTGTATTCACATTATGCAGTGTTTTAAAACGCATACAGAGCTTCAGAACATATCATCCTTTATTAGTCAAAAGATGCTGATAGATTGCAGGCAGAAAAGCAAGAGCCAACCTTCACCCAACAAACCAGTACTCCATCCAAAAATGGAGCTTAGTAGTGCAGCAAGAATAATATTGTTTGTGGGATCTCAGTTTCATCATACTGTCTCAGTGAGGCCTTACCCTCTGAACTCCACCATGTAAACGTATTAGCACCTCCTAGAGAAAGAACTTCACACAGAAATTTAGAAAATATTAATAGACATTAACAGCCTGTTAGT
Source organism: Protopterus annectens (assembly GCF_019279795.1). Lineage (NCBI taxonomy): Eukaryota > Metazoa > Chordata > Ceratodontiformes > Protopteridae > Protopterus > Protopterus annectens. Next base: position 155,364,927 of record NC_056745.1, read on the forward strand.
TACAGCATACATTGCTGATGCTTTTATAACACACAATGTATTAAAACATATATGACTAACTGTAAATATATACAAAATGTAGTAAAATATTTCCATTGCCTAATAACAGAAGACAGCAAGAGACCATTTTATTGTGAAGTGAAATTAAATGCTCCAGAGTGCATTAAATTCCTCAGTAAACAAGTTATGTCTATTCTTAAATAATCATCTATAAACGCTAAAGGCACAAGAGTAGCACCAATATCCGTGGCCCTAAAAAGTCTGACTAGCCTGGTCTGCAAGGCTATGGAGCGCATCATCATGGATCTCATAAACAAAGACATTGGGAACCTCCAAACACTGGACCCTACCCAATTTCGCTTTGTTAAAGGCAGATCTTGCTTCTTAAACCTAGTTGGCGTCTTCAAAATAGTAACCAAAGCTATAGATGAGGGAAAGGTAGTCCACACAGCCTACCTAGACCTCGCAAAGGCCTTCGACACAATACCCCACTCTGTCACAAGATGGGTTGCAAACTGGCTCAGGGATAGAACTCACATGGTCAGAGTCGCAGCTGCCATGTCCAACTCTAAATCGGTTACAAGTGGCGTCCCACAGGGCTCAATCCTGGGGCCCCTCTTGTTCAGTATATACTTCTTTGAGGTACAGGCAAACACAGGAGGACTGTGCTTACAAAGTTCGCAGATAATTGCAAACTGGGAGCCATAACTGACTCACCAGCTGACACAGGCATCCTCCAGAAGGGCCTTATGGAGATGGATACCTGGTGTCACAGCCATGGCCTCAAGCTAAATGCCAAAAAGTGCATAGTCATCCCCTCTGGGAAAAACAAAGTGCCCACAAACTACCACATAGGAGGTAATCCACTAAGTACGGAAGAAGTAATTAGGGATCTGGGGACCCAAGTAAATAGTAACCTCTCCTTTGACAATCACATTGCCAAGGTGGTTAGAAAAACCTTCTATATAGCTCACCTAATCACAAAAGGGTTCACATCTAGATCAAGAGAGGTCATTGTGCCCCTCTACTCATCGCTCAACAGGCCCATAACTGAGTACAACTCCCCATTTGAGATGTACCTTTCCCGACACCTGCAACAGCTGGAGAGACCTCAAAAATACCTCACCAAGAGGATTGTGGGCCTCAAACAGATGCCCTATGCAGCTCAACTAAAAAAACTCCAGCTCTACTCAGTTGCTTACCACCTACTCAGAGGCAATCTCTGCCTGATGTATAAGGCCATGTCTAACCTGGAATTGTTGGACATGCTCCACCTCAAAAAAACCAAATCCATTAGAGCTACATGCTCCAGGGATTTAAACCTTAGTACAACAATAAACAGGACATGCTGGAGGGATAGATTCATATCCCAAAGGCTTCCCTCGCTCTGGAATAGAATCCCAGTCCATGTTAGACAGAGCTCCTCACTGACCCTCTTCAAAAGGAAATCTTGATGAGTGGATGGGAAATCGTAAATTTACTCCTGGGATCACTTCTATGGCCCTGCTGGACAGAGGCTCAGGAATCTAGTCAAAAAGGGAGGCAAAAGCCAACATTCTGGCTAGGCTTATAAATGCCCTAGAGCAGATAGCCTAGTACCTACCTATGAACCTATGATATGTTCCTTGTGAATGTGCATCAGAACAGTTCATAACAATAGTTATTTTAACTATTTCTTTTAAGTGTGAAAAGGTTCCTGGGAATTAGACTAATATGTATTTCAAACACAGTATTGGATACTTCTCTCTGGTTTCTTCTTATTGTAAATCTCTAGTTTCCTTACTAAAAGCATTATACTAATGCTGAGAAATGAACGTCATGAAACTCAGTTTAACCTTTAAGCCTGAATAATGTCCATTTACAGAAAATTATTTTTTTTATCATTTGCTCCTCTTTAAACTTTTAACAAGACATTTTTATCATTCATGAGAATGCAGGCTGCATGCCAAAAAAAGTCCAAGGCATGAGTGGGCTAATCAGTATATAAGCACAATTTCTACTCTTTGCCAGCATGAGAATAGTTACTCTCTCTCAGGCATATATTTCATACTGTTTCAGCATTAAAATTATATTTTCTGCATTCAGACTATAGTATCCACAACCAGAAAATGCAACATTTTTTTTATTTTAGGTTATAATAGCCTAAGAACATTGAGTCACAAGTATTGCATGCGAATGAATATGTATTTACCTCAAGCTCCTAGTAATGCATGCCACTTCAAATGTATGTACACTGAAATATTATTTAAATATTTATAGGAAAATATCAGTAATTCACTACAATGTTTGCTACATGCATAGCCTTGGATGTACGTACATTATTAAAAAATAAAGTCTGCTCCCACGGTCTATAACCTCATAATGGCAAGGAGCCAGTGAGGTTCAAGCAAGGCAACCCACGGAGCAGAATACAATTTTTTTTTTTTTTTTTTTCTTAAAAAGGTGAAGCATACGTGTGCTTAACATTTGAGTTTAGTCTAGCTCAAAACTATGCTTTCTAGTTTTTAAGACAATTAGAAAAAAAAACACAGTACATTTTTTTATTTGCCCAGCTAACTTGTTCTGCTCTTTTTTTTATTCAATCTTAAAAGCATAGTTTTGCATACCCTTGGGAGAGCCATGACTAGAGGAACAGTTTATTAGAACCCATTCAGCCATCTTTGACTGATATAGTGCATGTGTGGAACATCATGATGATATAAAGATTAGATGCATCTTACAAACATGGATTTGTCCCCACCATATAACATTGTGTATAATGTTTTTATAGAAAACAAATACTTATCAGTCCAGTATTAATGATACTAGAATAGTTCCCCATGTGCTACCAAGTCTGTGTAGTAGTACATGCTTCCCAATATTCCCAAAGGGTTTTGATTAGTGTGACTGTGTTATGTTATACAATGGAATGAAATAATCCAAAAGTATACCTTTAATTTTCTCTTGGGGAATGACTGCCTAATACCCCTGCCATCCAACTATAAGATCACACTTTGTTGTAGCTAATGGAATATTTACTATGTGACATTTCCATCTTTTTAATTTTTTGTTAACTATGGACTTTGTATGAAACAAACTTCATTCATGAACACACACAACTACCCTGAATACGTGGTGTTCCTATTATTACTTCGATACATCATTTCACATCACCATTGATGTGCAAAACATGCTAACACAACTTGGAATGTATGCATGGCGAGTACTGTAGTAGTTTTCTAACACTTTTTACTATAAAAGCTGACGTCAGTGTCAGCTCTCTGCTTTTGCTGCTGCTTTGTATCCCTCTAAAGTGCAGTTGGGTTTTGTATTATTTCAGGTCATGTAACTTACTGAAGTCTACAATAAGTGCTAAACCTGCAAACTTCTTCTTTCGGCTTTTTCAGGTTAGGGGTCCCACAGTGGAACAACTGTTTGCAGAATGACTGGCAGTGGAGTTTTATGGTGTGGAGTTGCCAGCCCTGCACCCAACCTTCCACAGGAGACACACACACACACACACACACACACACACACACACACACACACACACACACACACACACACACACCTAGGGCCAATTTAGAGTGTCCAATCTGCCCACAGCATGTCTTTAGGAGGTGGTAGCAACAGATGGAAACCCACGCGACTGCAAGGAGGACATACAGACTCTGCACAGAAGGCACCCTAGCCAATAATTGAACCAGAGAACCTCTTGTTGTCAGGCAGCAATGCTGACAGCTGCACCACCGCAGCCACCCAAACACTTTAATGAAAATTAAACTGTCTGCAAAGAATCATTTTTTTTTTGTGCTGTGTCAGTGACTAGGCTCATGTCAGTGCCTAAAGGTTCTACTTTGTGAATGACATGAATCAAATGACCAAAAGTTTATATGAGTTCACCTATTTAGTTTAACGAAAAGCACCAAAGCTTATTTTCCCAAGGTAATATACAAATAATAAATCAAGACTGGATCCACTTTAAAACAATGAACTAGCTTAGATGCATCTCAGAAAGGTTGGTAATAAAGCTGAGGGCACTGGCTGATGCAGAAAATAGGGATCCCATCTGTTATACCAAAATTATGGAGTTCAATTATTTGGCCGATAAGCACTGTTGGCTACCTGCCAAACAATTTAACTTTAATAAAGATGGCTTTGGAACCCCTGTGGATATTTCTTCACAGAAGGATCAACTAGCTTTGTTTGGGCTGTAGTCTTGCTCTGTTTTTCTACTGTTAGTATTTGTTCAGATGCGTCAGCAGGCCCACAGGACCACTCACGCTGGTTCTCAGAGCTAGACATATTACTAGGTGTGTTGTTTCCGGAGTGCTACACAACTACAATCTAAAGATTTGGAGTTCAGGAATAACATAAGGATTCATGATGACACTTGAGTATCATTCAATGTACACACGTAAAGTTCTTCTTCCGTTTTAGCAACTGCATTGTACTAGCCTCATTGTATAAATAAATAAATAAAAGATAACCCTTGTTGCATTTACTCCAGCAAAGCCAAGTAGTAGAAAGGTTTCAGTGTTATGTGGCTAGCACAAAATGACAGACATCATAAGTTGGCAAAAGAAAACTTATGCTGTCCATCATAAATTGACACAAGGAAGACCCTGCCACAGTTCTTACTAGGGTGGGGCAAAGGGGTCCGCATGCCATAGGTACCAGCTGTTGGGAGGCATAATTGGCAGTTGCAAATGGGGTACATGTGCAGAACTGGTATTCATGTTATAAGTTATGTATGATATCACTGCTATTTGCTCAATGTGCTAGTAATGAGTTTGCTGCAGTTGTAGCTGGGAGATACCATTATTGTTATTTTTTTATTTTATTTATTTGTTTTAGATTTGTTTACCGGGATGATCCAACGGGGACAGTGTCCATTTTCAGTGGAGGCCCGGAGAGAGAAGCTCCAGCTTAAGCTTACATACAAAGTTATCACATCAGGTAAGAGGAATTATAGACAAAAAGAAATGAGTGTTAACACATTTACAGGATAAAAATTTAAAAACAAAAATATATACATAGTATCAAATAGAACAAGACTTTAAACACTTGAATATAGGCAAATATATGGTTGAACTTATATATGTGGAGGAACATAACATTAGTTAGGAAATTAAGTAGGGAGAATCACTTAGGCAAAGTAGTGCATAGTTAGTGATACGTCCGTGGTGAGAGTTGCAGCTAGGAATGTAACTACTTATAGAGAAGTAGTGTTGTTAGAAGGGATATGTTAACAGAGTTAGTACGGACAGCCAAATTGTATAAGTAATGCTAAGTTAATAATTAACCTGGAGTGTTACATGTGCAAAGCCAAGATTCAAATGTGTCTTTTGAGAGAAATTTTGAAATAATTAAGATTACTTATGGATCTAATATTATGTGGAAGGGTATTCCAATTTTTGGCAATAAAATTAAAGTAAAGAGAGTTGCCTACTTGCCTGTTACTGTTCAGAGTGGCAGAGCTTTTTTTTTTTTCTCAGCTTTACAAAGACCTTACTTCATTTGGACCTGGGTTAGAGGAGGTGGCAGTCAGTTTGATCTAGCTGCTGATGTCATATGACAAAGATGAAAAACTACCTTCTGTACTGTTTTGTCTCAAAGTATTTATTAGAACTGGGACATCCCATGAAGGGGAAAAAACAGGTCTATATCTAGCAGAGAAAAAACGCATCATCATATCACAGTTACCATCAAATAATATAAAAGCAACTACATCAGACAAAGTGCAATATGTGTGCCTGTCATGAACCTTTGTAAATTCTCTACTATCAATACGTTTAGGGTAATCTTCAGGAAAAGAATGCTTTTCTGCATTCTAGTCATTATACTTAAGACTTCTTGTACTTTAAAAAATACAGGGTAATTCATACCCTCTTTTTCAATAAACGTTCTAACGTAACTGGACTAAGTTTTATTCCCTAATTATTTTTCACTTTTTCCATAAATCTAAAGGAAAATTCAGGGAAGACCAAGTAGCTGCTGCACTGGTACCATCTAAAGCTGCATTACAGAACCAGGCTTATGGGGCAGCAATTGCTATAACAGAACACATGCTTGAAACAGAGAGCAGAGGTTTGTTGTATTTTTTCAGAGGTGTAGCTTGCTATTTCTGCACCCAGTACCATCTCCCATTCTGGTGACTCCCCACCAACATTAAGTTAAGGTGCAAGACAAAAAAAAGCTTTTTTTCTGCTGCAGCAAACTTCATTTTGTAGCATGAGCCTGTAGCAAGCAACTGCTACAGATTATGCCACAAACAGAGCACTGCCATGCTTCAGCTCTGACCGCAGATGCAATACAGGCATGTTTTTTTGTAAATGCCAGTATATTCTGAGCACCAATCAGGACCTGCTGATAGCTCTCCTAACACTTTGCACATGGGATAATTGCCCCTTCACCTCACCATAGTTACATCTGTGTATTATTTCACAGCAATATGCAATATTCCATTAGCCAAGATCAAATTAGATACTTTATACCAAACTTCTTGATAGAAAAAGAAATAAAGGATTCAGATTTTTTTTTGTTTTTTACCTACATGAAATCATCCATGCAATGCAAAAGACATTCTTCTGTCTAGAGTGCTTGGGAAAGAAAACTGGTAAATGGATGTGCTGGTTCCCTTAAGCACAAAGTAAAGATTTCTGTTCATAGACCCTTTAGCTTTATAAAAGGACAGGCAAGATGATTCCCCCTGATAGATCCTGTAGCACATAAATGTTTTAAACTAATGTGATGGCTGCAAAGAAAATGGCTTTCCAAAACATTTATTTTAATTCTGACAATGATGTTGCCTTGAAAAGGAGGACAATCATGCCTCTAAAGCTGTTAGAGCAAGACATCTGGACAAAGTCTAAAAATGGGGGTACAAATGCTCAAAAATGGGGACAGATTTTTAATATTGTTCTTATAAACTTAGAAAGTTGCTAGAATAACAGGGTTTGTATTATCATACATTTTCCTGAAGGGTATGAACTCTGCAACTCAAATGTATGTCATTGTTTAGTGACTTCGATCCTCAGTGATTTGTCAGAAAACCACAAATTTTATGCAGAAAAAAACAAACATATAGGGCAAAAATCTGGACATCCTGTGAAAATCTGGACAGTTGAGTGGTATCACTAACACAAAATGGAGATCTTATAGAGGAATGAGAACCTTAATGGCTAATCTCAAGAGTAAGGTACTGCTCAAAATGGCTCTGCAGACCTTTATACAAGCTAAAGCTGGTGCATTTAGATGGAAGTTAGAAACACCAGTGAAATAAACTTTATTTGATGAATAATTCAGTCCCGAGTCAAAGAGTTGTAAAGGTATTTACAAAATGGAAGGTACAACAGTTACGAAACTGTCAATGCCCTTTGATGAAATCCATATAGAAAAATGTCCATTTACTTTTATAAGTTTTCCTTTAATTAGATTTTTAGAAAAATGTAATGATTTAAATTGTGCTGAGTGGAAAGGCAAGGTTGCTGGAAGTGAAGTAATCATGTGGTTAGACATAGGGAGTGGAAATCTGAATGGGGCTTGCAAGAGAGATGGGAAGTTCTGAAGGAGCATAGACAGACAGACTTCTCCAAAAGGCCAGGGATGAGCATGGAAAGATGTACATTACAAGGCCAAAATGAGCCTGCAAGAATACCTTTAACATAGTTGTCTTTCTGGATGAACCTCATCATCAATGAAAATGAGGGAAAATTATAGAGATATCTAGGAGGACATTTCTGGACAAGAAAATCCCTGGGGCATTCCATCAATTGAAGGCAGAAGGTACAGAAGCTTCTGTAGATGATGTTGGTTCGGAAGGTGACAACAGCAAATCATGCCCCAGGGAAGGACCATTTTCTGTGCTGCAAAGATATTGAGTGACCACTTATGTGACATTAGCAGACAATGGTTGAACTTTGTTTGCTAATGTGCTGGTTGATCCTCAAGTCTTAAATTTGAGTTCAGGAGGACTGAAGGCTACTCATCTGCCCATGGTACCAGATGACTTAGCTGTGGCTTTGGGTTTGTTTATGCAAGGGGTTCATCTCTATGCACTCTCAGCTACTACCCTGGCACTCCACTAAAATAAATAGTGACCATAGCGCAGCTCCCAGCTACTGCACTTACACTCTTCTAAATACTGACCACAGTGCTATCTTTAGTGAGTGCCCTTACACTTCCCTAAACTAAATATTAAACAATGTGTTACTTCTAGTGACTGCCCTTACACTCTCCTAAATACTGACCACAGTGCTATTTCTAGTGACTGCTATTACACTCCAATAAACTAAATACTGATTAATGTGTTACTCCCAGTGATAGCCCTGACACTACCCAAACTAAATACTGACCACAGTGTTGGTCCCAGTGACAATGATTCCATTCTACTAAACTACAGCTGACCACAGTGCTGGTCTCAGTGACAGTGATTCCACTCCATTAAACTACAAATGAACACAGCACTTGTCCAGTGATCGCTCTTACACTGCTCTGAATAGCAACTGACCACAGAGCTACTCTCAGTGACTGCCTTTACACTTCCCTAAACTAAATACTGAATTCTTGATCTACTCTGCTGTTTTCACCTCAGTTCCTCAGGAAAAATGACTTCACCACAGAGTTGCTGGCTACTGCCTCCATAGTATGACAGGATCTAAGCTACTTTCTCCTACAGATAAGGCCTGAACACGGGAAATGACGCCTCTGACATAACTGGGACAGTTTTTTTTCAATCTGCTTCCAAAGTAAATGAATGAGTCTTGCTGAAACTGATGCAGCTGCAAACCTGTTGTTACTCAATGATACAGTCAGTGATCAGCTTTGCTTTGCCACCCTCAACTCCAGAAAAGAATTAAAGGAATAACTGAAGACAGAAGGGTGGAAAAATAAAGAGGTACACAGTTTACTGAGCCTTCGTGTCCAAAATGTAGAATTAATATATATATATATATATATATATATATATATATATATATATATATATATATATATATATGGGTCTACTTCATAACATTGAAATTCCATAACATTGAATTTCATAACATTGAGACATTGACATCAAAAATTCAAAACACTGAAAACCCAAAACATTGAAAACTCATAACATTGAAAAGTACATTGCACACGTAAATAAGATTCCCTCTACCTACAACACCTAACTAACAAACATACTTTTGCCTACGTTTCTGTAGGGGGACAGGCCCACCCTGCATCCCACACCCCCCGTAAATTAAATATACCAGCTCCAAGATCGCACTACAGTGGAAAAAAGTTAATTTCCTAACCTCACTATATCACAGGTTAGGAAATTAACTTTATTCTGCTGTAGTGCGATCTTAGAGTTGGTATATTTAATTTACAGGGGGTGTGGGGGCAGAACCCCTCACATGGGTGGTACAAAGGGGCTTGCCCCCCTGCAGAAACATAGTAAAAAGTGTGGTTGTTAGATAGGTGTTGTTATAGGTGGAGAGGATGTTATTTACATATGCATTGTAGTTTTCAATGTTATGAAGCACACTTTCAATGTTATGAGTTTTCAATGTTTTGAATTTTCGATGTTATGGTCTCAATGTTATGGAATTCAATGTTATGAAATTTCAATGTTATGAAGTAGACCCATATATATATATATATATATATATATATATATATATATATATATATGAGGGTCTACTTTGAAACATCTAAAACCCATAACATCGAATTTCATAACAGCTAGCACTACAAATCACAAGAAAATAACATCCCCTCCAGATATAACGACACCAAACTACCAAAGACACTTTTTACTACATTTCTGCAGGGGGGCAAGCCCCCCTGCACCCCCCATGTGGGGGGCTCTGCCCCTCACCCCCCCCGTAAATTAAATAGACCAACTCCAAGTTCCAAGCCCCCCTGCAGAAACATAGTAAAAAGTGTGTTTGGTAGTTTGGTGTCATTATATGTCATTATATGTGGAGGGGATGTTATTTTCATGAGATTTATACTGTTAGATGTTATGAAATTCAATGTTATGGGTTTTAGATGTTTTGGGTTTTAGATGTTCTGGTCTCAGTGTTATGAAATTAGATGTTATGGGTTTTAGATGTTTTGGGTTTTAGATGTTCTGGTCTCAGTGTTATGAAATTAGATGTTATGGGTTTTAGATGTTTTGAAGTAGACCCATATATATATATATATATATATATATATATATATATATATATATACACTCTTTGTTCACACACAGTTACTGCAGGTACTCTACTTTTTTTTATATTTTACTTCAAGATGAAACCTTAAAGCGAACTTACTGATTTGAGGGGTAAGGGTTCTAACAAGCTAGCCTTTAGCCTGACTTACTGTTTTAGACATTTATTAACCCTGTGGGCACAAGTGTCCATTTTCAGGAGCAACCTGGGAGCACTGTCTAGTTAAGTGACTTACTCACAGCCACACAGTAGGCAAATGAAAGTGGAAGGTATCAAACCCTGTACCTAAAACCATTCATGGCCATGGTGAAAACAGACATGTCCCTTTCCTCTAACCCATTTATGTTTATGACTGTAGTATCATTTTACATGTACAAACACAGGATTGCATTAAACAGACACTGAGAATATTAGTCTCTACACTCTCACATCTATGGAACTGCGGTGGTGGTGCTGCGCTAGCGTTGTCGCCTCACAGTAAGACGTTGTCCTGTTTGATTCTCAGCTAGCGCATCTTCTGTGTAGAGACATGCGTGAATGGGCATACCTTTGTTGAAGGCTGTGCATCAGAGCCGGCAACTCGGTACATAAAAATCTACTGCCAATCATTAGCGGGCCGGAGTTCCACTGTGGCGACCCCTAATCGGGAAAAGCCGAAAGACACAACAACACTCTCACATCTATCCCAATCAGGATACTCAGTTTCATTGTGCAAAAGATCAACACTACATTTTGGACACACGTATTTAAAGTATGTGGATATGTTTCTCATTTCTCTTCAATTCATCCATGTTCTTTTAACTCTTAACCTCTTATCATAAATATTCTGGACAAAGCCAAAAATAATGGGTGGATAAAGTCCCAAATTCAGGGACAGATTTTAAATATCGCTCTTATAGGCTTAGAAAAATGTTTAAATGACGGATTTTGAATTAGCATGCATTTTCTGAAGGATATGAAATCTGAAATTCCTATCCATCCATCTGCAGTCCCCCTTTTTCCATTTTATACATGGGGTTGAGGTGTCACATCAATAATGACCTTTATCTAGAGCCAATGTTCACAACGTTGGGTGGATATCTGTTATTATTTAGTGACTTCAGCCTTCAATGATCTGCCAGAAAGCCACAAATTTTATGATGAACACAGCAAAAATATGAGGCAAAAATTTAGACATTCTGTGAAATACTGAACAGTTGAGAGGTACAAATTTTCTACCTTTTCAGTGGTCTACACCAAAATTGGACTTTATATTTCCAACTGAATTAGGCAACAAAGAAGTAACAAGCAAGGATGCCGAATATCCCCTTTAAAGATTATCTACTTCATAAGTTCAGTTACTTACTGTATTTATACAAATATTCATTCAGGATATAACTATAACAAAGGCTCCAGGAAAAAAAAAATAATAACTGGCTTCCTTAGCAGACAACGTACTAGCTTCTTTGAGTTATCATTTAACCAATATCAACAGACTAAAACATTAACCAGGCCAAGTCATTAGGTTTATTTCTTAGTTAAATATTTTTTTTTCATCTTTTAATTTCAACTAGATTAATGTCAGTCTGATTTATATGGACATTTCATCTGTCCAGTACATTACAAAGTCTGCACTGCAAATGAATCTAAAAGAACCCAGAAGGTACAGCTATCTAAAGGGAATGACTAGACATATATTTAATTTGACGACAAAACAAGGTTAGTCATAAACATGATTATCCATGCATTATTACATGTAGCTTGTGCTTGAACTATCACATTCTAGCCTAAAAAATAAAATGTATTTGTCAGAGTTTTTTTATGATTTCCTTGGAAGTAGGTTCACTTCCATAAGTAATTTAGGTTTTCCTGATTTACCATTTGCATATCCAAGCTAAGTGTCAGTTCTCTGACGATTACTACTTCGGGCAGGTCCCATAGATGTGAAGTTCTACAAGCATCCTCTTTTATGTGTCATGTCCTTGTCATTTAAATATCCTTAAAGAAAAGACTATTAATGCCATACTAAACAATTTTGAATAACCAAAAAGCAATAAAGTCTCTATCCCCTCAGGTGGAAAATCAGATAGGTAGGAATACAAGCTATGCCCATACAAACATTCAATATAAGGCAGGTGTGCTAATGGCTCAATGCAAGGGCAACAAGCCAAAGTAAAAAACAACTCACCCGCCTACCTGTCATTATTTATTCGCTCTTAGTTTATGCAAGTAAATATCAGTTTAAAAATTTCTCCCAGGGCTTCTGCCGCAAAGTTCAAAAAACGATTTTAACTGGTACAAGCTTAACCAATTTTTTTTTTTTAAACCATGGATAATGTAAAATAACTCTAAAATGAAATGCAAGAGAAACCAAAAAGTATAGAGAGTCCGTTTTAATCCACCTTAATCCGAACCATAGCTTTCAGACAACTAAATGCAACAAGCAAAAAAATGGTTTCAGCCCATGGATCAAATAAAATATCTCGATAGGAATGTTCGTATGAGGGTAAAATCTATGAACAACTGGAGGATTTTGCTAATAAGCTTCATTATTGCAGCTTGTGCCATCGAAATAGAAGTTTGTTTCGATCAAATCCAAGGAGTTTATAAATCCTTAAATTAAAACAGCTCCAACCACCAAATCAGCTGTTGAAATTCCCTCACCACAGCTCGCATTGTCTAACGAAATATATTTAATTATCTCCAAACAAATCCCTGGTATTTAACCATGCATTAGGTAACAAAACTCAAGCATACAGAATTGAAAATATTTTTTGTGATTTTTTTTAGGGTTTTTGACTGATCAGTTTTTAATATTCATCTTTCGGAAACTGGAGAGATGAAGGAGCAGTCTTGAAACCTTTTTAGGTAAACAAAGCTATCACACCTGTTTAAAGCTGTTTGTTATTTATACTGGTAAAAGTTTCTAACTTTATTTTTGACTGTTTGTTTGAGCAACAAAGTTCCATGTAGTGCAGGAAATCTATACTGAAGGAGCGCTATAAGTATGGTTGGGCAAGGAGACAGCTGCCCTGGATGCTCTTAGTGTGGGAAGTGAGTGTGTAGTAATTGTAGCAAGCTGCTTGTTAATGTTTTATCAACCAGGTTTCTACAGTTTCTAGAGAGGAGAAGACTTTTTTTTTGGTTTTTTTTTTTGTTTTTTTGTTTTTTGTTTATTTTTTTGAGGTCTTGACTTTGTGAAGACATTTTCTGAGGTGGAGCCAGTTTGGGGATCTGCAAAGGATACCAGATGATGTAGTTATTAAAGCCTCATATAGGCTTATCCTAGGTCTAAATTCTAAGTGCAGTACTTCCATATGGACACTGGAAATACTGAATGTAGGACTTCTTCCTATACACCTTTGCTTGTTTACTTTGTCTAATAAGACTACAGTCTAAGCAGAAAAGCCCTGACTAATATTAAATCATCAGTAACCTTATCTGAATTATTCCAAAAGGATACTCCCAGAGAGGTAATACTAGACCTGGATGCTGAGAAACATTCATGGGGATGAGATAGGCATTCTTACATGCCACTGCATAAGCCTTTTAATGCACCACCAAACATGGTGATGTTTATCTGTGCCAAATAATATGAAGGCTGAGGCCATGGTGAAGATTTCTAGGCTATTCTTAAAGGCAGCCTCGCTATATTAAGGAATTAACTGTCCTGTCTTATCTGCCCTGTCCAGAGAACCCTTTTTCCATGAAGTTAGGTTTGACAGAAAGATGTCTGTTTTCTCCATTGTTGGTAATATCCACAAAGATTTGTCTTTTGCCACTAATGTTTTGTTGTTCTTAACCAATCCAACATCCTCTTTTGAGCCCTTAAAGATACTTTAAACATTTCCCAATTCATGTCCAGACATAAAAATTAAAGCATCAAATCACATGCCCTAGAAATTAACCTCTTCAAAAGTAATAGAACACATTCCATACAAGCTTTTTCCTTGCTGTTTGTGGGCACATGTGCATCATTTTGAAAATAAATAAATAAATATCATGAAGCTTGGCACCAAACACAAAATGCACTTAGACTTTGAATGGGTGGTCATGCCTTGACTTAACTTTTGCAAATAAAATGCAGAAATGTAAAACGACTCTTTACCATTTCTTCTATGTGGCATAGTCCACTTTATCTCATATCCCAGGGACTGTTCTCTCAGTTTTGTTTTTCTAGATTAACCCATTAACATCTATGTGGTATGGAATGTTGCACCTCTTACAGCCTACACACATGCTTGGCATTTCAGAGTGAACATTTTCTGAAAAATCAAGTTAAAAAGCATAACATAGTCAAGGATTTTCTATTGTGGAACATCCTAGATTAACAATCTTAGTGTCATTTTATTAATAAATCATTGCCCTTTCTAATCCTGTCTATTATGAGCTGGTAAGTCACTTAGTTAAAAAGTCAGACCCAAGAAAGGTCTGGATGCCATAAGGAGCTATGGGTGTTAACTGGAAGGATACAAAAAGGTGCAATAGGTTTAAATGAGTTAAAGACTTGAAACAGGCACCCAAGGATAAGATGCAAGTGACAGGAAGTAAAGGTGGCATAGGTGATTATGGAAGCTTAGCTTTAAAGCTGCATTGCCTGTTACATCATGGGTATAGAAAGCTACTTTGGCAGGATGTACTAAGTATCTCTAAAGACTAGCCGTGCTCAGGTGCATTTGGTAGTGCAAAGGGAACTGATGCAAACTAACTGCCACAAAGGAATTTTGGTTTATGATACCCTTAGAATGTCCTACTGTTCACTTAAATTAATAGCAAATAGTCCTTCATGACTTTAGCTGTCTGAAATCAAAAACACCACAGACTTATGCTCAACCAGCACAGACAATTACTTCAGCTGCTGGAATATGACTAGAGTCAGTAAGTGTATCGGTCTGATGAATGACTATGATATTAATTCCTTACATCAGCTCCTGTCTTCTTCTAATAGAACCTCATTTTATAAATACCATCAAGCATCTTTTGTTTACATAAATGCTCATCCTTTTGCTAACCACCTCCAGCTCTATTACACCTTTACAAACCTACATAATGAGACATTTTGATTGAAGGACCTTTAGAAAAACTTAAAAGTTGATACCAAGGATAGTGGAGTAAAGGTGGTACTCCACAGCCTCATACATTTGGTTAAATAGGACTTGGAATCCCTGACTAGGTGGGCTTGGTGCATTCCTCTTCGACTTGGAGAACATTAAGCTGGAAAGGCTCAATTTTTTACTCCATACTTGCATCTATGCAATGTCAACAGAAGAAGGCTGCCACTGTAAAAATTGTTCACTGTGCTGCAAGAGACACTTATACTGGTTTTGCTTAGCTTTATGGAGTTACACCTAGGATAACCAACCACTCTTACAAATTACCTATAAGTGGGGATTATTTTTTCTGTGGCATATATAAAGCTCACTCTTTCTGAGAATCCTAACTTGATTTTAGTACTTGGTTGCAATCAGAGAGCCATATATCAGATGGTCTTAAAGGAAAACATTATACGTTGCTGAAAAAAATGACATGGCCAATGTTCAATGGTAGTTTGACAAGTTGAAGTCATCTCTTGTGAAACTGTTTGTTTTTAAATTAAGCAGTTTGGAAAGACCTCACAGAAAATAGAGCTCATAGCTCCTTGCAGCACAGCAATGCCATAACAGCTATTCTTATGATTGCTGTTCTGGCAGCTTGATGGATCCCCACCCCGTGGGGCTACCAAGGATTTTAAAAATTATAGTTGCAATCAAGTATGGAAAGTGTCATGGGACTATCTAACTTATTAAATTATAACAGATCTTTATTACTCACTGTCATCCATATTGAATCATGTTTCACCATGACATTTTTTGTGTAGCAAGAAGTAACTGGCACCATTTTATTGTAGCAACTGCTTTTTATTGCTATTGTTTACGACATGCATTGTATTATACTGGGTTTATCAATAAGATCTATGTAAAAAGTACCAATAAAGTGATTAAAATAAATGCAAGTTAAAATGACAGAGAAGCTGTTTACTGTAAAGCAGGAAATTATTTTTTTTTCTGATTGCATTGTTGCTTGTTACATACAGGAACATGTATCCAGTGAAGCCTCTGCATTTGTCATATGTATGGAATATAGAAAGCAGCTAAATATTGAATGGATACCTACAGCTGAGTCTGTCTATACAAATGTTTTCATTGTTGAAAATAAAATAGCTTTAATTTCTAACTCTGACTGCATTTAAAAAAAAGTAGTAGTTTAATTTATTAATAAATAAAAGGCTCCGCTAAGCTCAGCTCAGCTATGAATTTTAATATCCAGGGGTTAAATACTACAATTGCAAACCATACATTTTTTTTTCCAGAGCAAGAAATAACAATGTACTCTAAAAGGAATTTATTCCATCTCCCAAAGTACAGACTTTACAGCCAGCAGCCCTGAGGAAACTTGCCAGAATTTTCTCTCAGTGAGGCAATTGAACCAGTGAATGCATATTTTGTAGTTATTAGCATTGAAGGACAGAAGCTCTGGCACTCAGCTCTTGAAAGCTTCAGACATGTTAAATCATTAATTAAATGCACTGATAAGTCACTGTAAAGGTCTGCACAATGACCAGAGTTCACATAAACCCTGGACAGCATGCACTGCATGAGATGTGCCATATCTGTTGCTGCATATACATATCACTCTAATCACAAAGGTAACATCGACTTGTAGAAAGGATGCCCTTTCACATTGCTGTCAGTTGCAGCATTACTGCCCTAAATCTGGACTGTAGGCCCATTCCAGCAGGAATGCAGTTGATTCACAGACGTGTAAATTAAAATCTGTTTTTTTTTTTTTTTTTGCCTTGCCCTGAGGCTGTCATAGTTGTTCTGCCACATATTTGCAAAATTACGAAAGTGTAGAAAACAAGCCAGGACTAAATATGAGAAAAATAAATCATGTTTTCAAACTTAAAAAGGAATATGGACATATTCTGGTGCATTAACTTAAAAGATCCCTTAACACTATGCAGTAATACTAGAAGATTTTATATTTCAACACATATAAAGATTTATGAAGGTTGCAGATTGGATGAGAAGTAAAAAAAGTGACTTTGTCTCACTAAATACAAGCTGTTGGACACATGATAGATAAAGTAAAATATGGACTGGCAAGAGTGATGCTGGACCCCTTAGTCATTTATGAAACAAAATACAAAAAAGTGTAATGATACAGTAGGCCGTATGGCAAATCTGCCCCCCTCTCAGTTGAGAAAAACATTTGCACTTGAATTTTCATACTCATTAAAAAGAAACCTGAAAATTCTGCAGCATTCTCAATAAAAGCAACAACCATTTCTGAAATTAATAGCCAAGGAAATATACAGCAAAGCAGTTAACTGTTCAGTATTATCAAACCAAATAAAAAATCATCCCAAACACAGGAGTGTATTTCAGCTCATAAATCTTTATCCATGTTTCCAGATACTCCAAGGTCTGGGCCAGAACTTGTTACATATAACAGTTGTTAATTACAAATTCCATGGGAAGTATCTAACACTAAGTTTTCAAGCAGGAATCAAAAAATATGTAAATATATCAAAATGATTATATTGGCAAATCTCAAATACAAAAATATCGGAAACATAAAGCTGGCACCATGGCATAGAGGGTTGAAGTTCTTACAAGGGCCCATGTGACCTGGGTTTGATAAGCAGCTCAGACATCTGAGGCACAGGCACTGGCACTGACAAAGAGAATGGACAGGCACATCCTGGCAGGGGTTGCGTGATGTGTACATGGGCATACAATACAATAGAAGCTACCTGGCTGTGCCTGGGAAGCCAGCTGCAATGGGTTTCTGCTGAGTGCTGAGGTGGCTTGCTGACATCAGCTCTGTGTGGATGTATAGAGTGGTTTGGTGTGGTCCACTTATTGCACGACCCCACAGAGAAGTCATAGCACTCACTGGAGAGGTACAGTAATTAACATGTAAGTGATAAAGTGTAACACCCCACACACTGGATGGTAGCAGCAGAACCCCCCCCCCCACCCATCAAATGCCCTTAGAATCCATATTGTCCCTAGACAGTATTCAGACATAGTCCAGGGTACATGAAACAGCTGGCAGTCTCAATTTTGAACATGGGACACTGCAGTAGACCCCATGAGTATGAAGCAAAGCAAGTGGAGTGGAAAAAGAGAGTAAAAAATCCTGATCATGAAAACATTAGCATTATCCAAATACACAAATACACACCATCACAAAATGCAGACAAAACCATGACATCTACCTGCATACACCAGAATTACTCACATCACAAACCTATTAAAGACAGAGAAATAAGCATTTCTTATAGGGGAGAAATCCCCATACACCTCCTTGGTGTGGGGGAGGCAAGCCCCTCTGCCCTCTGAATTTATTTCTACCAATGCTATGCTTGCACAAACATGCAGAAGGGAGAAATTCCCAAAAAGAAATAACCCCCTGGCAACATACATTGAAAACCAGCACCAGTAGTGAGAACCAGCCCCAGGAGTAAGAATCAGCACAAGTAGTGAGAACTAGCACCTATAGTGAGAATTAGCACAACTAGTCAGAACCAGAAACAGCGGTGAGAATCAGCACAAGTAGTGAGAACCAGCACCAGTAGTGAGAATCACTACAAGTAGTGAGAACCAGCACCTGTAGTGAGAATCAGAACAAGTAGTGAAAACCAGCACCAGTAGTGAGAATCAGCACAAGTAGTGAGAACCAGCACCAGTAGTGTGAACCTGCACAAGTAGTGCAAACCAGCACCAGTAGTGAGAATCAGCACAAGTAGTGAAAACCAGCACCAGTAGTGAGAATCAGCACAAGCAGAGAAAATCAGAACAAGTAGTAAGAATCAGCACAAGTAGTCAAAACCAGCACCTGTAGTGAGAATCAAAACGAGTAGTACGAACCAGCACCAGTAGTGAGAATCAGCACAAGTAGTGAGAACCAGCACCAGCAGTGTGAACCTGCACAAGTAGTGCAAACCAGCACCAGTAGTGAGAATCAGCACAAGTAGTGAAAACCAGCACAGTAGTGAGAATCAGCACAAGCAGTGAGAACCAGCACCTGTAGTGAGAACCAGCACAAGTAGTGAGAACCAGCACCAGTAGTGAGAATCAGCACAAGTCATGAAAACCAGCACCAGTAGTGAGAACCAGCACAAGTAGTGAGAACCAGCACCAGTAGTGAAAACCAGCACCAGTAGTGAGAATCAGAACAGGTTGCGAGAATCAGCACAAGTAGTGAGAACCAACACCAGTAGTGAATTCCTATCCAGAACAGTGACTGCCATTATGCTTGGTCCTCAGAATCTGTAGATTCAACCACTTATCACTCATATGTACATTACAGTAACATAAACCACAAATGGAGTCTTTGTAAACATTCAAAGCCATGAAATCAGTGACCTCTCCTCCCCATCTATAGTTGTGCACTCAGCAGAGCTAACCACGTACTATTACAGATTCCTGTATTCCACCAAATATGTACTCAGCATTTTCCAGATGCAGTCCGACCCTGTCACCAAAATAACTTCAATACTATGCAACAACTTTGCTTGATAATGGTATCAAAAATAACTCCAGCCAAAAAAAAATTACAAAAAAAAAATCTGAATTCATCCTCTTTACAAAGAATCATGGTAACTGTGCAGATTTCCCACTAAGAAATTATTATTTCGGAACTTACCAGGTAAATCAATATAGAACTCAGTAGTAGTTTTCAAATTGGTTTTACAGTTTTTGTCCTTTATGTTTCTTTCTTGGAAGAGTGCTCTGGTAGGTAACATCTGTTATATAAGCATCCATTTCTGGACCAGGATCTATGAGTATTTAAATGCACAGGTGACATCAGATGAACTGAAACATGTCTGCATTTGACGTTTGCATACTAACACTGAAAAGTTTTGCTGGGTCTCTCACTGTTTTACTGACAGAGTGCAAGAATTGTACTTTTTTTTTTTTGAGATTTTGGCCAGTCATGTTTCTGGTACTTTCTGAAGTTGTCATTTCTGAAGTATAACAGAATAGTCTGGTAAGAATGGTTCAAAGATTGACTGCTCTTCATTTGAAGTGTGTATTCATAATGGGGGTTTCCAGCTCAAGACTTCAATTAGACCTAATGTAAACAGTGACTTAGCAGATCGTCCAAATGCTTTTCGCAATATTTAATCTACTTTATATCAGAATTTGGTAACATAGTAAATTGCCTGAAGTTTACTGACATTTTTCCTGACATAATGTTTGTAAAGAGAATGCCTTGTGCATATAACAGAAGCAAAAATAAAATGGAAGTATTTTATATTCTACAAATATATTAATTCCCAACTTTGCTGTGTCATTACTGCCCTCAACACTACAGCATGGAAAAGCGTAATATATTGTCTTCCTGGGGGTAGTGGTGATAATGGAATAGGTATCCATAAGAGTTACACAAACAGGAAATTTTCTGCAAAAAATGTTTAAAAGATGAAGCCATTTAAATGGAAATATTTTACAAAGACGTTTTTTTCAAAATAATGTTCTTACACAAGGTGTAAGCAAAATGGTGTTACAATGACAAAGATAACAAATGTCATATTTTTACTCTATTTAAGCCAAACAGAGAAAATGTAACATTACTAAGTATCAAGGAGATGCCCATGTTCAGATGACAAAACTGACAATGTAGCCTAGCTTGTAACAACTTGCTGTCTCATGTTTTATGTCACAATTCCTCATCCTGCATAATCCTACACATAAAAAAACAAACACAGTAAGATGTAAAAATAGAAGCAAAGATCAGAACCCTGAACACCAGCCATCAGCTGTCATTTGCAGCTGGTGGTCTTTTCTCATGACCACATTACAGAGAAACAAAGATCCTGAAACTGCTGCCACAAATATGCTGACCTCAAGATTCACTTCCTTCTGACTTGATTGGCATTTATTCTGGCTTGTCATTTCACAAACTCTTCAGTTGAATTCTGCTGTTATCAATGCACATATGTGTCCTGTTCCCCTTAGTAGAACACCATGTAACAAATATAATGATTTCAAAATTTTAGTGTTGCAAGCAAGCTGGACAGGCACAGTGCAGACATAAACTTGTCATGAAAACATCATTTTACAATAGCTGATAGCAATTTTTGCTTGTAACATTTGTTATCAAGTTGTATGAGCTCTTGACGCTATGACCCCAGCAATATTCTGTAAAATAAGCAGAGTCCCTAGATAACTTTTATTACACATCTATTAGATTTCACCTTCTAGGAGGAAATGAAAGATTCATTAGAATTAAGCACCATCTTAAAAAAACAGAAGGATATGAGGAATTAAACACGCACTTAGAAATTAAAGACATACTTGTCTATTTTATACACATAAATAAATAATAAGAATTGTGTTATTGAGTCATTTATTTGCTTATCCATCTACCTCTTATTTTTTTCAGTGCACTCTGTATATTATTACTGTTTTCAGACTAAAGCAAACATATTTTAAATTTCCCACATTGTACAATAAAATCACTACTGATGGCCTTGGAGATTGTTGTATACTTGTTCCAGTAACAGTCTCATTTTAAATTTCCAGGGTTGCATGTAGACTGTGAGGGACGGTCTATATTATAAAATCAAAGTTACGGAGCATCAAATACAATATGGTTGACATCATATTGTCGAAGTTCCGTAACTTCAAAAATGAAAAAAAAATCAAAACTTTAAATTTTTACCCTAATGGGTTTAAGCAGGGGGACAAGCCCCCCCTGCACCCCTACACCCCTGCTGCTTAAATATACCAACTCCGAGACTGCACTACATTGCAATAGACAGAAATCTCCACTTACAGAGATTTCCGTTTGCATGCTCGAGATTCTGAGCGTTCGATATTCCCATGCCGACAATGTCAGATCCGTTGGTATGTTGGTATGATCCCTGGTGTGAACTTTCTGTTACCCATCCACTCGTCAAGGTTCCTCTTGAAGAGTGATAGTGAGGGGCTCTGTCTTATGTAGATCGGGACCTTGTTCCATAGCAAGGGAAGTCTTTGCGAAGGAAATCTATCCCTCCAGCATGTTCTATTCATTGTTGTGCTGAGGTTTATATCCCTAGAGCGTGTAGCTCGAGTGGATTTGGTTTTGCTAAGAGGGAGCATGTTCAAAAGTTCTGGGTTGGACATGGCTCTGTATGTTAGACACAGATTGCCTCTGAGAAGGCGGTATGCAACAGAGGAAAGCCTTCGTTTTTTCAATCGTGTTGCATAGGGCAACTGTTTGAGGCTAGTAATCCTCTTAGTGAGGTACCTCTGTGGTCTCTCCAGCTGCTGGAGATGCCTAGCCAGGTACATTCCAATTGGTGCATTGTACTCAATAATGGATCTGATGAGGGAATAGTAGAGGGGCACCACTACATCCTTAGATCTTGATGCAAACACTTTTGTGATCAGATGGGTCACATAGAAGGATTTTCTAACCACCTTGGCAACATGGTTATCAAAGGAAAGCTGACTATCTACTTGGGTCCCTAGATCCCTTACTACTACTACTTCAGATTTCAGGGGGTTACCTCCTATGTGGTAGTTCGCGGGTACTCTGTTTTTTCCAAAGGGGATTACTACGCATTTTTTAGCATTTAGCTTGAGGCCATGGCTTTGACACCATGCATCAGTCTCATTAAGGCCCTTCTGGAGGATATCCATGTCAGCCGAAGACTCTATTATAGCAGCCAGTTTGCAGTCGTCCGCAAACTTGGTCAGCCACAGCCCTTCAGTGCTTGCCTGTACTTCTGAGAAGTATATGCCAAACAGGAGGGGCCCCAGGACAGAGCCCTGAGGTACACCACTCATTACTGGTCTGTATTTGGACATAGATCCTGCTACTCTTACTTTGTAGGATCTGTCTGAGAGCCAGTTTGCGATCCATCTTGTGACGTAAGGGTTTATGCCCAGGTTGGTGAGTTTATCAATAATACCCGAATGGGGAATGGTGTCAAATGCTTTAGCAAGGTCAAGGTAAGCCGTGTGTACCTCCTTTCCCTTATCAATAGCCTGAGTAACTGTCTCAAAGAAGTCCACCAGGTTCAGGAGGCATGATCTGCCCTTGACGAAGCCAAACTGTGTGGGGTCAAGTGTTTGGAGATTCCCAATCTCTACATTTGTGAGTTCCATAATGATTTGCTCCATTGCCTTACAGATCAGACTGGTCAGTCTTATTGGATGGTAGTTCCCAAGGTCGGTTGTGGGCCCACCCTTGTGCAGCGGAACCACTGTTGCTGTGTGCCATTCTATGGGCACATATCCTGTCGAGAGGCTGAAACTGAACAGGGTATTCAGATGCGGGGTTAATTCATTTTGGAGCTCGCGTATGACACAGCCCAGAACACCATCTGGTCCCATGGAGGCAGTGTTTTTAGCTTTAGATAGAGCCTTATTAACCAATGTATCAGTAATACGTGGAGTTACACAATCCCCTGGAATAGTAATAGGCCCTGTAGGTGGTGGGGGGAGAGAAATTTGCACTGAACCTGTCAGCCAAGATGTTGGCAATGTCAGTGGGGTCAGTGTATTTTGTTCCATTTTGTACTAGCTCAGAACAGACCTGAGCGCTGCCATTTAGGTTTTTGATGTAACCATAGAGGGCCTTATGGTTATCCTTGGCATCCTTGGCAACTTTCTTGGCTTTAGTTGACTTGATGAGGGCCCTCAATTTCTTATTAAAGCTGATCAGGGAAGATTTTTCTACTTGAGATTTGGCCTTTTCTGTATAAGTCTCCTCCTTTTATTGTATAGTTTGCTTATGGCCAGGGTCCACCAGACTGGTTTCTTCTTGCTTGAGGAAGGAGTCTTGGTTTTATTTGGGATAGCACGGTCCATGCAATCCTGAAGATGTATATAAAGTGCCTTGGTGTAGGATTCTGCATCCTGGATATCATTATCCTTCTGCAAGGGAATAGTGAAGCTTTCCACTTCTGGCGCAAGTAGTTTGAAGTTTGCTTTGGAAAGGCTTTTTATAATGGTTTCTTTGACTGGAGGAGGTGGAGGGGTGAGGATGTCTAGGGTTATCAGTTTGTGGTCTGATCTGACTAGAGAGGGAGTGATAAAGGGTGTGGTACAATGGGCGCCCATATTTGTGATGACTAAATCCAATATGTTGTCCCCTCTAGTGGGAGAACATACCAGTTGTTCAAGGGCATTTGAATTTATGAATTCTATGAACCGCTGGGCATAGGAGTTAGAACTTTAGTAGTTTGCCCTGTCTATACCAGGGTAGTTGAAATCACCCAAAATTATGGTGTTGGGTAGGACCTTTATATTTTCCAATGCCTCAAGGAATGCTGAGTGAGCATCTTGGGACATGGTGGGCGATCTATAACAGTCTATGACTTGAAATGTGGTTTTTCCTGCTGATAGTTGCGCATGGATGATCTCTGGGGCATCATGCTGCGCCACTAACCTGGAAATGTGGGCATCCTTGATGAATATGGATACACCTCCACCCTTTGTACTGCGATCCGGTAACTGAGGCCGGAAGGTATGATATGAATTGTAACCTGGCAGTGCTGGGGTGCTCTCTGGAGCCTTGAACCAAGTTTCTGTCACTGCACAAACATCGATTTTCTCCATACTGAGGAGTGCCTCGAGTGCGTGCATTTTGAGGTTGAGACTCCTGGCGTTGAGTAGCATTACCCTTAGTTTTTTGTTACCTGTGCTGGTTATGGTGGTTGGTTTGTCCTTTGAGCCTTGCCTAAAAAAGGCACTATGGGGATGGCAAGAGCCTTGGCCAGTATTCGAAAGCCTAGGGGTGACAAGTTTAAACCATCTCTGGTGAAACAGCCAGGCTTGTCTATCATGTCATCCCAGGCAGACAGACACTGGATCACCTTAGAATGACACCAGAAGCTTAGCCAATTGTTGAAATTGATCATTTTGTCTTTGTATTGTGGTATCATTCTAGGTAAAGGTAGTATGCTACTCAAGGTCAGGGTCATACCAGCTTGGGCTACATGATCAGAGAGCTCCTCAATGTCTCTTTTCATGTAGTCCAGGGAGGTATGTCTTAGATCATTCACACCAACATGTACAATGACACCATCATACTTGTACTTGTTCTGGAGTGACCTAAGTGCCTGTGTTTAGTGGCGGATCCTAACACCTGACAGGCAGCTGACAGTAACCTTCTCCTTGTTCAGCCTGGTGAGTGGAACATCTGTGTGCCTTACTATAGAGTCTCCTATTACTAGCGTGTTGGGTATGGTGTTTTGCCTTAGGGGCTGTCATGAGGCACACTGCTGAGGTGAATTATGTGTTTTCTGGCTTGTGTTTGGAGGTGCAGGTTGCTTGCTTGTCTGCTTTGGAAAGCACTGTTTCTTTTTCCGATTGATACCTAGTGCCTCCGAATATGTTTTTGTGTATTTATGTGTATGTTTTGCCGGTGCTTGTTTTGTAGATCCATCAGTGACTGGTGGTGTGATGCTAGTGTGTCTCTTCTCCTCTTGACTGTCTGTTACAGTCATGGGTTGAGAGTGCTTAGCCTCCAGTCTGGCTGTGTATTTGCATCTCTCACAAGTGTTTGTGTCTAGAAGTAAGAGGAGAGGGTTGTCTGTATACATGAGGCAGTTGTGACATTGCCTCAGCATGCCCAATTCCACCAGAAGAGCTGGAGAGTACACCTGAAGCTGACCTTTGGACATGCTTGGAAAAGTAAATTTCACTTCTCTTGCAGACAATCGAGGGTCTTATGCTGTATTATAATAGTGCTGTCTACGAGATTTGGACAAGTGCTGATTTGGGTTATGCAAGTGCTGCAATACGAGCAGCTGATGTGAAGCACTTGAAGTGAGGCTTGCCTAGTTCTAAGGGAAAATTTGCAGGGCAGACTTTGTGGAGCCGGGTATAGTATAGCCCAGCTAACCGGTGCTGCCCGACACTGCTCTGTGCGCAAGACTGCACAAAAAGAGAGTTGCAGGGTTTTCAGAGAGAGAGATCAAGGAGTTTGGAATTGACCCAAAATGGCCAATAAAACTACAGTTTCTAGGCAGTAACCACTCCTATAGGGACTGGCAGGCTGCTCAGTGTTAACCACTGCCACTGGTGAACACAGAGACTTCCCTTTAGCCCAATAAGCACTGGCCTCCAAGAAACTTACAAACAGTTCAGAACAGCAACTCTGTAACTGAACTTTTTTTAAATTATAGAAGGTGGGAAAATAGCAAGATTTTTTTTGTTTTTGTTTTTGTTTAAGGATAGCAGAGACACACAAGTAGCAAACTAGTCAGAAGAGTGCAATAAATAACCCCAACACGTGTGTGCTAGGTCAGAGGCAGGTAAAATGCAATTTTAAGAAAAAATATTTTAAATTAAGTGCAACACAAAAAATGCAATAAACAGGCTCTAGGTATGTTCTAAATATTGTTTCTAACACAGATATCAACTTTTGCAAGCAAGAAAATGCCGAAAAGTAGGCGGCAATGCAGTTTTTCTAAGAAATAAATCAGAAGAAAATACTTAAAATCTCAAAAGTGGCTCCTTTCTTCTTTCAGCGTTTTCTCCCCTTGGTAGGTGCTTCAGCAACAACTATCAAGCCTGGAAAGAC
Source organism: Protopterus annectens (assembly GCF_019279795.1). Taxonomy (NCBI): domain Eukaryota; kingdom Metazoa; phylum Chordata; order Ceratodontiformes; family Protopteridae; genus Protopterus; species Protopterus annectens. The sequence goes on from NC_056745.1 coordinate 155,391,653, forward strand.
GCCAAAACCATGCAGCTGCAGGGTTTTAAGAGAGAGAGAGAGATCAAGGAGTTTGCAATTGACCCAAAATGGCCAATAAAACTACAGTTTATGGGTAGTAACCACTCCTACAGGGACAGGCAGGCTGCTCAGTGTTAACCACTGCCACTGGTGAACACAGAGACTTCCCTTTAGCCCAAGGAACCACTGGCCTCCAAGAAACTTACAAACAGTTCATATCAGCAACTCTGTAACTGAACTTTCTTTTAAATTATAGAAAGTGGGAAAATAGCAAGTTTTTTTTTTTGTTTTTGTTTAAGGATAGCAGAGACACACAAATAGCAAACTAGTCAGAACAGTGCAATAAATGACCCCAACACTGTGTGCCAGGTCAGAGGCAGGTAAAATGCAATTTTAAGAAAAAACGATTTTAAATTAAGTGCAACACATAAAATGCAATAAACAGGCTCTAGGTATGTTCTAAATACTGTTTCTAACACAGATATCAGCTTTTGCAAGCAAAAATATGCTGAAAAGTAGGCGGCAATGCAGTTTTTCTAAGAAACAAATCAGAAGAAAATACTTAAAATCTCAAAAGTGGCTCCTTTCTTCTCTCAGCGTTTTCTCCCCTTGGTAGGTGCTTCAGCAACAACTATCAAGCCTGGAAAGATGCCAAAATTACGCGGCTGTAGGGTTTGAAGAGAGAGAGATCAAGGAGTTTGCAATTGACCCAAAATGGCCAATAAAACTACAGTTTCTAGGCAGTAACCACTCCTACAGGGACAGGCAGGCTGCTCAGGGTTAACCACTGCCACTGGTGAACACAGAGACTTCCCTTTAGCCCAAGGAACCACTGGCCTCCAAGAAACTTACAAACAGTTCAGAACAGCAACTCTGTAACTGAACTTTTTTTAAATTATAGAAAGTGGGAAAATAGCAAGATTTTTTTTGTTTTTTGTTTTTGTTTAAGGATAGCACAGACACACAAATAGCAAACTAGTCAAAACAGTGCAATAAATGACCCCAACACGTGTGTGCTAGGTCAGAGGCAGGTAGAATGCAATTTTAAGAAAAAAACATTTTAAATTAAGTGCAACACAAAAAATGCAATAAACAGGCTCTAGGTATGTTCTAAATACTGTTTTTAACACAGATATCAACTTTTGCAAGCAAGAAAATGCCAAAAAGTGGGTGGCAATGCATTTTTTCTAAGAAATAAATCAGAAGAAAACACTTAAAATCTCAAAAGTGGCTCCTTTCTTCTCTCAGCGTTTTCTCCCCTTGATAGGTGCTTCAGCAACAACTATCAAGCCTGGAAAGACGCCAAAACCATGCAGCTGCAGGGTTTTAAGAGTGAGAGATCAAGGAGTTTGGAAACGACCCAAAATGGCCAATAAAACTACAGTTTCTAGGCAGTAACCACTCCTACAGGGACAGGCTGACGCTCAGTGTTAACCACTGCCACTGGTGAAGACAGAGGCTTCCCTTTAGCCCAAGTAAGCACTGGCCTCCAAGAAACTTACAAACAGTTCAGAACAGCAACTCTGTAACTGAACTTTTTTTAAATTATAGAAAATGGGAAAATAGCAAGTTTTTTTTAACTTTTGCCAAAAACTTCTTTTAATAAAACTCACAGACCTGTTAGTGCCTCAGCATACAGCCTTTACAGAGTAAAATTTGTTACAGGCACACCAACAAACTTATATACTCATTCATTAATTGCCATCAATTATAACAAACTGAATAATTGCATACCACATACCAGTAAATAAAACTTTTCCAGCTACATTCAAGATTCAAACCCCTGGGATTCAGGGCATCATATTTCAAAATAAAAACATTTTTCAAAGGACAGTAATGGCTGAAGAGGATGCAGCAATGTTTAATTTTTCAATAACAATGAAAATGAATACAGCCGGAAATCACCAATATTCTTAATGTTATCAGAATATGGTATGAAAAATCAAGTCAAACTCAACCAGTGAATCATTCTATCAATATTTGACAAGCCAAAATAATTTACCAGTCCTGGTCAAGCTAGAAGAAACACACACACTTATTGCATTGGGGGCTTCTTCCTCTGCACCCCGTTAGTCAGTATAACTTCTTTCTAAGTCATATAGGTTCACAGGTAAGTACTAGAATAAATGTCCTTGCAGGCCATTTCAAGCCTAGCAGGTTTCACTTTTGGTGCTCAAATTAACCTATCCTGTTTGGTGTTAGATTGGCTTTACCCATGCCATGGTCGATAATTATATATTACCCCTAGTAAAAATAACTAAGATCATACTATAGATAATTTGAGGGGAGACATGCATGGGATAAAGCATTTAGGAGTTGCTTCTATCATCAGTGTTACAGGGGGCTGTTTTGAGCTATATCCCCAGAGAGGTTTGTACATTTCAATGAGATGGTCAATGAATTGATCAAGACTTGACAGGCTGTACATTTATAGGTTATATGCTTGTCCACACTTATGAGGCATTATTTTGTTGTTAGACATTATCCTGTAGGCTGCCAGGAATTTGACTAGCATTTTTGAAACTCTGCACGAGCTTGCAGAGTCTTGCATCCTTCCTTCCCTTCTTCAGCTCATACTATTTAGTGGAATTTTTCTATGGTATAGATCATAAATACAGAACTAAAGATAGCACATAGACTGACATTATTACATTATAATTCTTTAACAAGATAGTGACAAAGTCTTTAACTGGGTAACTGGATAAATAGTGATATCACACTACGTTTAGTTTTTTTTTTTTCCTGACCTCTTAATTTATATATCTGAAGCTAGAATATTTTATTATTTCACTACATTGTATATGGCTGGTTACACCCAGACAGCCTACCACCTCAGAGCGAGCATGTTTTAATCACTGTGAGAAGGCTCATTCACTAGTGCCATATTGTAGACACATAAGTTAAATCAGCTGCCAGAGGAAGACCACTTTTTTTTTTTTTTATTATTATTATTTTGTTAATCAGAAAAGTCCGACTTGGAACAAAGCCAATATTTAGTGGAGGCCCGGGGAGTCACTTTCCAGATGCATTTTTAAAAGAAATATTTAGAAAAAATCTGACTGTCCTTGATGTCTTCAACAGCAGATTTTTCTGACTTCTTCTTCCATGCTCTGGTGCCTTTCAGACAGTTTTTCTGTCACTGACCCCAAATTATGTAGGCATAGTCCTGTCTGTGGTGAGATCCTTAAAGTACCATCACTCTAAAGAGGAAGATTTGTTTTCTTTCTAAGCTTACCCTACCACATATGTCACATATGCAGTGGTACCACAGGAACGTGAGCATGCCAACACTGTATTATTACCTAATGAAAGTACCCTTGAAAGCAAGTGGAAAGATGCTGGGGCCTGGTCTTGCAACCCACCTCAGTCAAGGCCCAATATGTCAGCACAGTGAGAGAGCCCTCTATACCATCTCAGACAGAAAAGTGCGCAAACTGCAGGCCATTTCATCTTCCCTTTCCCTTCACAGCTGTCTTTGCCTGTGTTCTGGGAATGTGTATCAGCAGTGCTATGATCAGACTGGATGGCTCAGATGGTTGGCATGTAATGAATCCATTACCAGCTCATGAGTCTGGGCATGAACGCAGTTTGCTACAGTGGTATAATATGCAGTATGGCTACCCCCACTGAATCCTAACATTCCACATGCCCTTTATTGCGACCACTGTAAATGGAATGGTTCAAATATTACTTCTTTATTCAGCATTTAGCATAAAGCTTGACCAAGTATGAATGGAAAGATTGTTACAAGTGGTCAGATAATTGAAAGGGATATCCACTACTTGCCAGATCAGTATTGCTTAATGGGGTTAACTGGGGTGCTCCTCATAGAGGATCGTGTTCAGGTCTTCGATCGTAACCACATCATTATTTGTTTGAGAGATGGATGCCAAGAAATTCACCTTGAGAGTGAAGTTTAACAGTGTAGCTTTATTCTATTAACATGCACCTATACTGTGGACATAACATTTAAACAATAAATATATAATGGGAGTCTTATTGTACCATCATATTTATAAGGTCATTTTATTCAGTACAGTATCTGGAAGGAGACACCATTTCATTTCTTTACATTTTATATTTGCTTGATGGCAGCAGGGGACAGCATATCTAATCATCTCTTTATGTGCACTCAGCATTCTGCCTCTGTGCCTTTCATACTTTTCCTCTCTTCTCTCTTCCAAATGTCCCAGAGTCACTAGAATCCTTCAGTAGATTGCTAATATCCACACTCATTTCAGTAGTTCAATTCATGCATCTACATCCAATCTCTATGAAGGAGTGTTTTTGTAGATCCAAGGAGTAGTTCACCCCACAATCTTTTACTTGTCCCTTTCCCTGTCTTCTCAGACCAGGACAACATGATGACATGCAGCCACATTCTGTCTCTTCTGGTGTCAGGTGGAAACATCTTTACCTACTCTTACTCTGATATCTGCTCATATCTCTTCCCATTTATCTCATGCACCATGCCGTTGACTTTTACCTGGAATCCCAGTAGAAACATTCTCTCTTTGCAGCAGCATTCTATCCCTTTTAGGTACACCTCAGTATTCTGTCCCAGTAGAAACATTCTCTCTTTGCAGCAGCATTCTATCCCATGCAGGTACACCTCAGTATTTTGTATTCTATCCAAAGCATTTGACACAGTCTCGCACCAAATCCTGCTAAACAAACTAAACTAGTATCACCTATCAAATTCCACTCTTACCTGGTTCCAAAGCTACTTAACTGACAGGTACCAAACTGTGAAATGGGAAAATTCTCTCTCTCCTCAGCTGCCCATAACTATAGGAGTCCCACAGGGTTCTATCTTAGGACCACTACTATTCACAATCTTCACAAATGACCTCCATACCTCCACACAGCATGCATCTATCATTCAGTATGCAGATGACACTACCTTAATCTGTGCTGCACAAAACATTCCCACCCTCCTGCAAACAACTCAACTAGCATTCTCTGACGTTGAAAACTACCTAACCAAAGCCCAACTTATCCTCAATCCAAAGAAAACTCAGCTTATGATTATAACCAGTTCTAACAAAAACACTAATAACAGTCAATTCACTATCTACTCCACAAATGCTACTCCAATCGCTCCAGTAGCACTGGCTAAGCTGCTGAGAATAACCATAGACTCCCACCTAAAATTTGATAGTCATCTCAACTTAACTATTAAAAAAGTACATGCCAAACTGGGATCACACTACCATATCAAACCATTTCTTACCAACAACACAAGATCAGCCATTGCTCACTCCCAACTTCTATCCACCCTACTCTATGCATCTCCCATTCTGACTAATCTCAACAAAACTGTACTAAGCAAAATGGAAACTGCTATAACAGAATTGCCCGCATCGCTGCAAATTGCTCATATAGAACTCATCACTGTACTGCTTTGAGACAGCTTCACTGGCTTGAACTGCCCATCTTCCTAACCTACAATCAGCTCTGCCTCTGTCATTCTATTATCTCCCCAATAAGTGTCCTGCCCTCAAAATCCTAGTATAACATCACTCAGCCAAAAGGCCTCTTAGATCATCAAGCAAACTACTACTAGAAGTCACCAACAGCTACAATAGCTTTGGAGATGCACTATATAGTAGTTCAGTGGCTAAAAAATGGAACTCTGTTCCCACTAGCATTCAAAACACATCATCCAAAGCCTCATTTAAAGACCTCATCAGGCAACATCTTAAGCAAAGTTGGCAGTGCCATGATTGCTCCCCAGGCTAGTGAAAGCGGATAAGGTACACATACTAAACCTAGAGTACTTGATTAAGATTGAAAACTATTCTCACAAACACTGGCTAATCTACAATGTATGTACTGTACCAGTGTACTATGTATGTATTCTACCTATGTTCCAAATTTCAGCTGTACACCACAAATCTATTAAGTAAGTTTATTTTTAAATATTTTTTGTTTGTTCTCTCCACTATAACTGTTGGTGTGCTGCATACCACTGTAAAAACATGTCTTTTGTAATTTGTGTATATACTGATCATGTCTAAATGTATCTGTAATTTTTCTATGTGGAGCTTTTCTCCCCAGGCCTCTGCTGAAAAAGGGCCTTTTCGGCTAGGTCAGACACCCCCAGTTAACAAATGTAAAATAAAAATAAAAATAAAATAAATTCTGTCCCAGTAGAAACATTCTCTCTTTGCAGCAGCAGCAGTCTACCCCATGCAGGTACTCCTCAGTATTCTGTCCCAGTAGAAACATTCTCTCTTTGCAGCAGCATTCTATCCCATGCAGGTACTCCTCAGTATTCTGTCCCAGTAGAAACATTCTCTCTTTGCAGCAGCATTCTATCCCATGCAGGTACTCCTCAGTATTCTGTCCCAGTAGAAACATTCTCTCTTTGCAGCAGCATTCTATCCCATGCAGGTACTCCTCAGTATTCTGTCCAAGTAGAAACATTCTCTCTTTGCAGCAGCATTCTATCCCATGCAGGTACTCCTCAGTATTCTGTCCCAGTAGAAACATTCTCTCTCTTTGCAGCAGCATTCTATCCCATGCAGGTACTCCTCAGTATTCTGTCCCAGTAGAAACATTCTCTCTTTGCAGCAGCATTCTATCCCATGCAGGTACTCCTCAGTATTCTGTCCAAGTAGAAACATTCTCTCTTTGCATCAACAGTCTCTCCCATGCAGGTACACCTCAGTATTCTGTTGGTTGTGACACTGTCCTCACAGTCCAGTGTTGTGGTCTAGGACAGGTGTGATGACTGCCCCAAAATGATTTTACTGCTCTTTTGCCATCAGTCCAACCTGTTTGTGCTAATACATCACACTACTGCTGCTTGGCACAGGTGTGTTACTTTGTATTTATCTGCACTGAAGCACAGCTTCAGCTTTCAGCCCAGTTGTTCATCACTTCTGAATCCTTCTCCAGGCTGTTTTCTGATGCTCTACTGCTGTTTATAATTTAAGGTTATCAGTGAAGAGGAGAAGCCTAGCCTATCTTCTATTTGCTGAGATGTCTCTGAATTGAACCCAGTACTGGAGCCAGAAAAGATACCGGTGGTACTCCACAGTCACCTTTCTTATTACTTATGTTGCCCTCTCACCACAACCCTCTGCCTCCTCCTATTTAACAATGCAACAATGAAATTAATGATCCTATCCTAAACCCCTACTTCCTGTGCAGGTTGAAGTCATAGTTTTGTTGACATCTAGTTAATCGCTGCAGCAATTACTTCCTTGTCAGGTTATGCTATAACACAATCATAAAATTAGATTCAGCTTGTCAGACAGCTCCTTTTAGCCGTGAATATATGTTGGCTGTTGTTCTAGAGATTATTGTTCCCTTGGAAAACGGGCAATCTTTCATTGCGATTATCTCTCTGGCTTCCTCTGCTTCTGCTGTTAGGCTAACACTCCTGCAATTCCTATGGATTTTGTACTCACCCCTTCCTTGTAGTAGGCTACCATTCTCTTTCAGTCACTGGGTGCCTTTTGTAGTGGCTAGTGATCAACTGAAAACTTTAGCCAGGGGATTTTTTAAGCACACTGATCTGATTTTGAGGACTCAGGAAAGGAGACAATCCTGGCCCTGTACTTTATTCTACCTCAGGCAAGCCTTTCCTTCTCAGCTTCCTCTTTCTTCATCATGGTATCTGTCCACTGATCTCCTCACTCTGCTCTACTGCCCTCTCAGTATAGTACCCTTCAGTTAGTTTCTACTTTAAATAGTGAACTGAAGTACTGATTCACTAACTCTGCCAAGTTTAACCTACTACAGTCTTCCCATCTTTACTCAGCACTGTCAGAGGTGTTCCTCCCATTCTTTGTTCTGCTATATACCTAAAGGAGCTGTTGCTCTTCATCTTAACATCTGAACTCCTTCAACCAAGGAATCATCCTGACCTTCAAAAGTAACATTCAGCACATGCCAAAGTTATGAAAATAGCCCTCTGCAAGCTACTTTCACTGCAACTCAAAGTAATTTTTGCAGAGGAACTTATTCACCCCTGCACCTCCACATGGAGAGATACCCCCACATCCCTCAACCTTACATACACCAACTCCATGGATGTATAAGAATGGACTCCATGGATGTATAAGAATGGAGTAAAGGTACAAACTCCACTGTTGCTGAAAGTGGCTTTCAGCAAATTTACTTTGCAGTACTGGCACTCAGGAAAAGAATACTCAAACTACTGAGTGGTTCTGTCTACCACAACCTTTCTTTTTGTGCATGTGAAGTGCTTCTCCCCTTTTGTATCTTCAGCTCGCCTCCTTGTACAATTCTTCCTTCACCTCCCCCTTCCAATTGTTTGTATACCATGTCTTTTACACTAATTGTGATGCTTACCTTTCTGGGAGTCGTATTCACCTTCTAATTTTTCTGCCTTTTTGCCTCCTCCTCAAAGCCTTATCCACAGCTCTGAATGCTGCCATCAGTGGTCTATTCCCATAGCTTGTTTACTCTTTCAGTTTGTCCACAGTACTCTGACTAATATTTGATCCTCTGCCTCAGTTAGTCATTTCAGTGCCCTAAATTCCCATATTATCCTTGTCTTGTCTTCTTACCCCTCCCCTACTTTAAACCACAGACTATCACAATAAACTAATTGTATGTTAACCTGGACGTGACTGATTCCCTTATCACATGATTATGATCACATTTAGAATTATATTCTTCTTGGTACATTTCTGCATCGGTGGGCTGAATACCTCCTGGTCCAAGACACCAGTCACCTCCTTCCGTACCCTGGAGCTCAGTCTCTTCCAGTCTGTTCTCTCGACATTCAGAACTTCTATGAGTAATATCCTCTTCCTCATATACCACTTGTTTATTCTTGCATTCTAGCTTACATTCTCCTCATATGATTGGTTTGAGGGCTAATGCATTGCATCAATGCAACAGCATTTCTTCTCCCTTCCTTTACCTTAATTGCCAAGGCAGTTTCCCCTATGTTCTGCTCCACTTACATGCCTTAATCACTTCAAGAAATGGTGTTCCTCTTTCTCCTCATTGCGACCTCCTCTGTATAGGTCACCACTCTATCTCAGTCCCCCTTTTTTGATGACCTCCTCAGTATAGGTTGCTACTCTATCTCGGTCTCCCTTTTTTTGATGACATCCTGTGTATAGGTCACCACTCTATCTCAGTCCCCTTTCTTTGATGACCTCCTCTGTATAGGTCGCTACTCTATCTCGGTCTCCCTTTCTTTGATGACCTCCTGTGTATAGGTCACCATTCTATCTCAGTCCCCTTTCTTTGATGACCTCCTCAGTATAGGTCGCTACTCTATCTCAGTCTCCCTTTCTTTGATGACCGCCTCTGTATAGGTCACTACTCTATCTCAGTCTCCCTTTTTTTTATGACCTCCTGTGTATAGGTCACCACTCTATCTCAGTCCTCTTTCTTTGATGACCTCCTCTGTATAGGTCGCTACTCTTTCTCGGTTTCCCTTTCTTTGATGACCTCCTGTGTATAGGTCACCACTCTATCTCAGTCCCCTTTCTTTGATGACCTCCTCTGTATAGGTCGCTACTCTATCTCGGTCTCCCTTTTTTTGATGACCTCCTGTGTATAGGTCACCACTCTATCTCAGTCTCCCTTTCTTTGATGACCTCCTCTGTATAGGTCGCTACTCTATCTCTGTCTCCCTTTCTTTGATGACCTCCTCTGTATAGGTCACCACTCTATCTCAGTCCCCTTTCTTTGATGACCTCCTCTGTATAGGTCGCTACTCTATCTCGGTCTCCCTTTCTTTGATGACCTCCTGGGTATAGGTCACCACTCTATCTCAGTCCCCTTTCTTTGATGACCTCCTCAGTATAGGTCGCTACTCTATCTCAGTCTCCCTTTCTTTGATGACCTTCTGTGTATAGGTCACCACTCTATCTCAGTCCCCTTTCTTTGATGACCTCCTGTATATAGTTCGCTATTCTATCTCAGTCTCCCTTTCTTTGATGACCTCCTGTGTACAGGTCACCACTCTATCTCAGTCCCCTTTCTTTGATGACCTCCTCAGTATAGGTCACCACTCTATCTCAGTCCCCTTTCTTTGATGACCTCCTGTATATAGGTCGCCACTCTATCTCAGTCTCCCTTTCTTTGATGACCTCCTCTGTATAGGTCGCTGCTCTATCTCAGTCCCCTTTCTTTGATGACCTCCTCTCTATAGGTCGCTACTCTATCTCAGTCTCCCTTTCTTTGATGACCTCCTGTGTACAGGTCACCACTCTATCTCAGTCCCCTTTCTTTGATGACCTCCTCAGTATTAGGTCACCACTCTATCTCAGTCCCCTTTCTTTGATGACCTCCTGTATCTAGGTCGCTACTCTATTTCAGCCCTCCTTTTCTATGTCATTCCTTAACTTCTATGCAGGACCTTCTCTTGTCATGGATCCATGTTTCTGTTATACTAACAATGTCAAGCTCTCTCACTGGTGCACCTCCCCTCCCCCATCTTCGTACCTAGACTCCTTACCTTGTATAGATATACTGCACATCTCATCTTCGGTTTCACTTCAATTTGGTCCTGGAATATGTTTCATGTCTACATTTTCTTTCTACTGCCTGAGTACACTTAATCCTCTTTCCCTAAATCGGACTTTTGCTACTTTCATTTAATGGCCCATGTCCCTCCTTTACCTATATGCAACCTTTCCTCATCTAGTTCCATTATCTCTAGCCATTCTCATTGTTTGATGGTCCTGCTTCCTGTAAGGAAGAATATCCATCCCTATCCCTATCCAACCTAATAAACTTTTCCACTATTCTGGCCCTCTCCCATCTAGATGAGTGCCATGACCTGCCCACTTCTCTTCTGAAGTCCGTGTTATGTAGGTTCCTGTATGGTCACCTCTGACCCTCCTTCCTGAACATCACTTGCTAACGCTGTGTGTTCTACTCCTTCCAACTTTGATTTCTTCTCTTTTTCCTCTCTTACTTGGCAACATCACTTACATTCTGTGTTCAGCTTACTCTATGCCCACCACATGTTATTTAACAACCCCCCAGTTACATAATTTGCCTTTTCCCTCCCTACCATCTGTACCCCATCCTGTTTCCTGGCCCATCCCTGCATGCTCTCCAGTCCCACCCTGTCCTTTCTCACCTGACTAACCACTTCCCTACTATATCTGTCTCCACTATTTTCACCTAAGCATACCCCAATCTTATGCAGAACCCACATCAGCTGACACCCCCAAAACGTCTGAGCCCAGCTGCTGTCGTACATGCTGAGCACGTTACTCTTGTCGCACCCATTCTTTTTGCCGCCCGTCGTCTTTTCATGCGGTTCCTTCTTGGATCTGCTCTTGTTGCTCTTCTTAATTATTACTATGTTTTATTTAAAAGGTATGGCATTTTTGTTCTTTGCTGGGAAGCCTTTCTCAGGTCAAAGGCAAACCATTTATTTTTTCAATACTTTTTTCTATACTAAATGTGAGTTGTACATTGTCATTGACTTTTTCTATACTACATCATATGATGGAACCCTGCCACCCTGACTCCATCTTTTAGATGGGCTACTTATTCATTCATTTCTAACAATTCCTCAGCATAGTAATTAATGCACAAATTAAGTAGTGCAGCATTATTTCAAGCTGCATATCATTAAGATTAATAAGGATCACGCCTTCTTTTTTTCTATAAATGAACTTCACTGCACTCAATTAAGTAAACATTCTCACATGGTACCTATATAGCACTGACACTCAGGGTTAGCAACTATTCACTGTTAATCACTTACAGCATGTTGAAAAATTACTCATGCTGTGAAGGTGCACATTCCATTTTAATTGCAGAATTACATACCAATGGACTCGTAATATTTGTGCAACACACGTGTTTAGGAGAGTATAACTGTAACACAGAACTTGCATTACAACAGTTTTTCTTTTGTAAGTATAATTCAGAGGTTCATAGTTCATAGTTCATAGTTTAATTAATGCATATTGCAGGACCTTGGCAGCTAAACAGTCAGAAAAAAAGGTATGTAACCACGTCAAGGCACAGAAATGTAAACTACATCGTACTGTGTCAAGAAAACTTATCTGTGACACTGAAATTACAGAAAAATGTAGGAAATGATCTGTCAGTGATTTAAAATATAATTAGAATGCCAAAGTTGGATACAGTTGCTCAGTTTTCATCTCGCAATACTCTCAAGCTATTAAAAGCTGCCTGTAGTAAGATACAATAATAAGCTACTGTTTCACAGAAATATCAGCTGCTATAACTGTGAAAATATATATTATTAGGTAGGACCATGTGTGCTTCTAAAGGACATGAATCTGGACACTTGCTTGTCTGAAGATAAACTATTTCAACACTTTACTGGGACAATAAAGTCTCTGTCCTTTCTAACTACTTCTGGTTTAAGTGCTGCGAGGATTTGTTTTAATGCTTGTAGAAGACACTTCATAAATTTGGCATTACAATACCAGCACAGAGCTGTTAAGATTTTGTGGAAGAGTTTGGTGTAAGTATAAATGGACATGTTTCTTGAAGTTGAGAAGGGGCACTCCTGAAATATAGTTCGAAATCATTGAGACATGCTCCTTCCTATTTCCGTACTTAAAAACATTTCTGGGAGATCTGTATTACTTAGTTTCACAACTACTTTTCTAGGAATAAAACCCTGATTGTTTTAAATAATGCAGTCAAGAAGAGTATATATGCCTACAATTACATACTACACACACACACACACACACACACACACACACACACACACACACACACATGGACACACACACACACACACAAACACACACACACACACACACACACACACACACACACACACACACACATACACACACACACATATATATAGATAGAGATACAGATATAGATATATGCATTTGTATACACACACACACACACACACACACACAAACATATTTATATTTATGTGTGCAAATACATATTACATACATACACATATACATACATATTGGCTGAGTCACATATAAATTGACTGACAGCTTGGGTTCCTATTAGATGACCGAAGATGAATTCTTTCAAATGCGTCTTGGTCGGACTTGAAAAGGCAAAATGACAAAGTGGCATATAAGTGAATTCTTTCCCTGGGAAAGAAATTGCTTGGCTGCATCTGTTACTTTACCATTTTCTTCACTGTAGTGCAATCTCAGAGTTGGTATATTTAAGTAGGGGGGGGCACAGCCCCCCACTTTATGTTATGTTTTAAGTGGGGTTTTTTTGTTTGTTTTTTTTTTGGCACAGCAGTTTTTTTTCCCTTGGAAGTGTTCTAAGCGTTCAAGTTTGTAAGCTTTCACTTACATGAGGTCGATAAATCATCATTCGCTTTTCTAAGTGTTCGATGATTTAATATAGAGCCTGACAATTCATTGACCCAGTACATTGAGTCACAAGCAGTCAAAACTCCAGAATAAACTTTAACAAGGGTGCTGCAAATAAAGTCCCCTCTCACTTCTATATAGTCAATAGACTGGAATTCTAACTATAATCAATAAATTCTGACCTGACCAAAAAAAATGGACTGATGGCCTGATGTACTACAATATATCTTCACCAACTCATTCTACTCCTCTTGTCCACAGTCGTCATCAGTCTAATATGCAGACGACTCTCCAGTTATCACCATTGCTAAATCACCCTCTGAACTTCTAACAGCTACCCAGTCTTCTTTCAACTCTGTTGAAACCTGGCACACCAATAATCAGCTCATCCTTAATCCCCCCAAAAAAAACAAACTCTTACTCTTTCTCCCCAAAACTGTTACTCATATCAAATCTAATTTTCAAATAAACTCAGTAAATTACACTCTCATAGTTGCTGACTCTAATACTAAACTCCTTGGTGTAACCATTGATGATCAACTAAAATTCGACCTCCATATAAATAACTGTACCAGGAAAACCCATCAAAAACTAGGACTTCTCTACAGAAATAAAAAATTCCTAACCCATGAATCTAGAATCACAATCACACATGCTTATCTTTTGTCATGCCTAACATACTGCTCACAAATACTCGCAAATCTTAACTCCACCTTACTTAGCAAACTCGAATCAACCTATCACAAAACAGCCAGATTTGCTGCACAACAAGCTTACAAATCTCACCACTGTATCTCTCTCAAACATCTAAACTGGCTTGAACTACCACACCTCCTACTCCTCTCTCAGCTCCAAATTATACACTCCATTATTTATTCACCATCCAACGGGTTGGGTGGGTGGCCTAATGGTTAAGGTGTTTGCCTTAAAAACACACAGTGCAGGGTTTAAGTCTCACAAGGGATAATTGTCTAGACTTAAAATGGCTTGCAAGGGCAATTAGCTTAGTACTAATCTATGAACCTATAATCCTACTGTCCAGCACTAGGCACCATAATCTCCCACTATGTCCCATGAAGACTACTCAGGAGCTCCACACAAAACCTTTTACAAATCTACAAGCCCGAGTCCAAAATAGGAGCCATTACATACAGCTACCATCCCTCTATTGCTTGGAATAAACTCCCACAAGAGGTTAGATCACTTTCACTTCCTTAAGTATTCAAGCTAGCCACTAAAGAGTACTTAAAAAGTCACTGGATTTGTACCTGTTCTCAGCCTCCTTGAATATACCTTCACTAAATAACAAACCTAACTTCCTCTGTCTTACCATTATTTCTTCTCCTCTATACCAAAACATTTACAACTTAAACTAGTCTACTTCTTGTTTTACCTAACACTATCTACTTTCCTTCTGCTGCAGTATTCTTCATAACATTTTATAGATAATTGTAACTGCATATATATGATAACTGTTCTACAAGTTTTATTATCAATGATTATAATGTTAACTGTGTTTGTAACGGTTATATTTTTTGTAACTATGTTTTGGAGCTTTTCTCCCTGGGCCTCTGCTGAAAAAGGGCTTTTGCTCAGTCAGATAATCCTGGTTAACAAATGTAAAATGTGTGTGTGTGTGTGTGTGTGTGTGTGTCTGTGTGTGTGTGTGTGTGTGTGTGTGTGTGTGTGTGTGTGTGTGTGTGTGTGTGTGTGTGTGTGTGTGTGTATGTATGTACATACTGACAAATTCTGAAAAGTTATGTAGAAATTATAGAAAAGGCTATTTCAGCTCTTTTGATACATCATAAAATGGACTGGAATTTCATGATTGTTTGGTCCTGACCAATTGCAAACTCACAAATTAGGTATATGGTTGTGATTCAGGTGGTCAAGAAGTGGTTTCACCAAATATAGATTTTTTTATATAATTTGTTGGAATTGACCATCTTATGCTATATTCATCTTATATATCGTTGAGTTCATCTTGGTCGTTGGTGTGTGACTGTGGAGTTAATAAATATGATAGGGTGCGCTTGGGGTACAGCTGTCATGTTGTGGGGTTGCCCTTCAAGTAAATTGATAGTCTTTGAAGTATTCCTTTAGGAACTAGCAAGTGTTGCTGGGTTGCATGGGCTATCTGTTTTTTTTTTTTTTTTCTTGGTAGAAGGTATACTATATTGTAAAGTGTTGAATTGCACATGTAAAACATCTGGTTTATACTTGTGATTGTTTTGTTAGATAATGTGTGCCCACCCCCCCGACCCACCTTTATCATATGTACAAACCCTAAGCCTGCCTCTAACCCCAACCCTACATATTATATTACTAAAAACCTTTCCCTAACAGTACCACTACACACGATAAAAGGACGCTGAACTCACACAATACCAAATAGGCACAACACTAAATCTATTCCCTTACCTAGCCCTTAATTTAACCCTAACCACTGAATATTAACACATGCACACTAACTGCTAAAATGAGATCTTGAACATTTTCACAACTGCCACCTTTTAGTGGAATATTAATTTTCCTGCCCATCCCTAATTATCACCACCACACAAAACTTGAATTTAGCCGTATTAGATTCACACAACTAAGCATTAGTCGTATTAGATTCACACAACTAAGCATTAGCCGTATTAGATTCACACAACTAAGCATTAGCCATATTAGACTCATACAACTAAGCATTAGCCGTATTAGACTCATACAACTAAGCATTAGCCGTATTAGACTCATACAACTAAGCATTAGCCGTATTAGATTCACAAAACTAAGCATTCACTCGTTAGTGTAGTTGCTCTTTTTTACTCACACAAACTTGCTGACCAAATGAGCATTCAACCATTTGAAATGCAGCTATATATATATATCCATGCATATATCTATCTATATATCTACATATCTATCTGTGTGTACCAAATTTAATTAAGACACCTAAATGTCGCCATTCACAAAGTTGACCACAAAATGCAGACTTTGCAAATGTCAACAAGCTACTAAGCATGCATATGAAACAATTGCAACACAAATTCAATACATACTTTATAAAGTCCATATCCAACCTAAAAGTAAACCCAACTCATCCACCCCAACTCATTACTTCTATTAATACCCCCAATACTAACCTCTACACACCCCACACATTACACCCACACAACCAACCTCTCACTTATAGTCAAAAACCAAACCATCCTCAGCTTACTTTTCAGCCCATCCCCTTATCTCAAAAAAAAAAAAAAACTAATACAAAAACTGAAACCTTTCTCATCCTCAGCAGACAACCTCCCACCAGAATACGTAAAGCTTGCCACAGAGGCAGCAGCTTTCCCTGTTAGCATCTTAAATAATAGATCCGCAGAATCACATGTCCCTAGCCTATGGAAAATATCACATATTATTCCTTTACATAAGGGAGGCAACTCTACTGACATCACATGCTTCCATCCTATTGCAATCTTCTCCCTGCATCTAAGATTCTAGAAAAATGTGTGCACCTACAAATTCTCCACCATCTTACACAACAACCTACTTTCCCACACTTATCATGGTTTTAGACCTGCACACAGTACCTCAACAGCCTTAACATCTTTTTTGAACTCTGTCAACAAAGCCCGTAACACTGGCAAACTAGTATCTGCAGTATTTCTTGATTTGTCAAAAGCATTTGACATGGTATCTGACCCCAAACTCCTTAAAGAGCTTTCCAGCAGTGGTCTATCCTCCTCCTCACTTCAGTGGTTTTCTAGTACCTAGCTGACAGGCAGTGAACAGTAAAATGGTAGGGCTCTATTTCCCCATATCACATCACCCCACAGGTGTACCTCAATGATCCATCTTTGGCCCATTACTATTTAATGTCTTCATCAATAACTTATGTACATCCTCCTGTGAAGGCACTCCAATCTAATATCCAGATGACTCAACTATCATCTGCATATCAGGCACATTACCTCATCGACAACACATAACAAAACAAGCTTTCTCTTCCACAGAGACATGACTCTCCAATGACTCCTACTGACCCCCCACACACACACACACACACACACACACACACACACAAACAAATCTCCTTCTCTTTATCCACAAACCCCATAGCTCCAACAAAAAAACTTCAAGATCTTTTCAACCAAAGTATTGAAGTTGAATTGGTTCAGCATATCAAACTACTAGTTGTCACAACTGACAATAAGCTCAAGTTTGACCTACGCATACAAAACAGTACAAAAAACACCAAAAACTAGGCATGCTATACAGGAATAAAACTTCTTCATAGCAGCTACCAAAATTACCCTGGCCAAAACCAGCCTCTTGTCCTCACTGTTATATGGGGCCCCAATTCTAACGAACTTACAGATCTCCCTAAGAAAAAAAAACAGAAAGCTGCTTTAACAAAAATTGCCAAATTTGCCATAAACGCATCCCCTCTAATTCATCACTGTAAAGCGTTACATTTCCTAAGATAGCTTGAACACCCCCTCCACCTCCAATACATACAACTTACTATGGTATACAAAATCATCTACAACCCACTAGCTTATCCTGTTCTTAGCCCATTCATCAACTTTTATATCCCAAATAAACATCGCAGATCTGAAGACAAACATCTCCTCACAACTTATAAACCTAACAAAACCCCAAGCCTAAGCCTTTACTCCAGCTCTGTGGCAAAACTATGGAACTCCCTTCCCTTAACTATCAAAACTAGTACTAACCTGCACTCCTTCCAAACCTCTCTAAAAGAATACTTCAACAGAGCTTGGAATTGCTCCTGACGTATATCTCTCAACCTCTTAGAGCAAAAAATCTGTACAAAGCCATAAATAAAAGTGGACCAAAGGCCCAAAAATGGAGACAAATTTTAAATATTGCTCTTACAAACTTAGAAAGTTGATAGAATAACAGGTTTTGTATTAGCATGGATTTTCTGAAGGATATGAAGTCTGAAACTCAAATATTGGTCATTATTTGCTAACTCCAGTCTTTAATGATTTACCACTAATTTGCCAGAAGGCCACAATTTTTTGAAAAGCAGACCAAAAAATATGAGGCCAAAATCTGGACAGTCTGCAAAAATCTGTACAGTTGAGAGGTCTGGCTTCTGTATGATTCCAGGCTGAGGTACTCATACCTTTTTCTACCTCTACTATCTCTCTATCCCCACTACTAACTTACCCTACCCTCCTTTCCTCTACACATACTCCCCTGAGGTCACACTCATACCTTTTCCACATTTATTCCTACTATCCCGTCTATCACATCCTACCCTTCTCTACTCATACTATCCTATGCCTTTACCAATATAATCTGTTACCATAGTTCAAGACCTCTAGAATATTAATAATTGCTATGATAATCATCTACTATGTAAATACTGCTGCATCTTCCTATTATCCGGCTTTCCATATAATTTATGCTTAAACGCTATAACTTTATTATGTCTGTTGTTTTTACTCTAACAAACTAATGTGCAGCTTTTCATATTTTGTGCTTCAGTGTTATGACTTTATTATGTCTGTTAAGTTTGCATTCTGACTTTATGATGTCCGTCTAGTTTTTCATTCTGTTAACCATATGTATCTGGAGCATTTCTCCCCAGGTCTCTGCTGAAAATGGGTACCTCATGATCCAGTCGGACTTTCCCAGTAAACAAATGCCAAATACATACATACATAAATAAATAAATAAATAACACATGAAAATTACACATTAATCAATTAAAATATCTCTTTTGCAGGGGAGCAGGCTTCTTGCACCACCACTTGGAAAGCTCTTCTCCCATATCTCCTGATAATTACATATACTAACCCCAGGATCACACAATGTCAGGGAAAGGGCATATTTCTCAACCTCGAGAAATGTGCGATCTCGCACACCTCTTGACCATTTGTGCAGTCAACTAAATTTTGTTGATTAACAGATGTCAACCAAATGGGGATTTGATTAAATTAAGTTTCACATCCATATATATATATATATATATATATATATACTGATATGTGTGTGTGTGTGTGTGTGTGTTACCATGTACACACACACACACACACACACACATATATGATATGTGTGTGTGTGTGTGTTACCGTGTGTTCATACACACGCACACATATATATATATATATATATATATATATATATATATATATCAATAAATATACATGCATTTATTTAAACATATATTTAATGTCTGTGTGAATGTATATGAGGGTCAGTTACAGCTGTGTGTGTACTGCTTGACTATGTAAGTATGATGCTACTGCCAGCACTATGTTGCATACCTACAGATACAGGCTGACAATACGTGGCATGTGCAGGAAGAGAGTCTAGAACATCAGCACAATGTGCAAATGGCCCCACTGAAATTCCATGCGGTGTGGGTATTACTGTCTCTTTGCACTTCTGAGATACATGATCTGATTCAAAGCTTCATTGCGTTCACCAGTAGCATTGTCAGGATTCGTAGCATAACAATGTAGTTAGGTACTATGTGTTCGGATGTGTGGCTGTGGTCTACATTATATTGTCTGTTTTTTTCTATTTTTCAGGCCGTGTGCCACAATGGATCCAAAACATCTTCATAAAGCCATTCAAGTAAATGCACACTAGGTGGCCATGCCAGTTGGCTGCTTCATGAGCTGGTCAGTGCCCTTCCTGTTGGGCACGTGGGAGCAATCAGGATGTATAGCAACTCATGGAGGTAAATCAACAAGATATTTGACATCCACCTTGATGTGGATCTCTAGGTGAAGGACAGTGGCAAGTTTCAGTACACTCTGCAGTCCATGCCTGGCATTCTCCTACAATGTTTACTGGTACCCACATGGGGTCAGGACACAGCACCACCTACACTCCACAACAGTGAAACCCATACCTTTCTGCATGTCTCCAGGCACACAGTCCTGTGGGAATGGCTCCTGGAATATAGCAGGTACAGAAAGCTCCTAGCAAACTTTAGTCAAACCACATAATTTCTTTATAAATATTGTTAAATGCTGTCTACCTTTACTAGCATGCATTTCTCTTTCTGCTGTTATA
This sequence comes from Protopterus annectens, assembly GCF_019279795.1. NCBI lineage: Eukaryota > Metazoa > Chordata > Ceratodontiformes > Protopteridae > Protopterus > Protopterus annectens. The sequence continues at coordinate 155,411,989 of NC_056745.1, forward strand.
GTTTTGGTTGTATTCATACTTCTCAACCTCTTAGAGCAAGAAATCTGGACAAAGCCACAAATAATGGGGGACAAAGGCCCAAAAATAGGGACACTTTTTAAATATTGCTCTTACAAACTTAGAAAGTTGACAGAATAACAGGTTTTGCATTAGCATGAATTTTTCTGAAGGACATGAAGCTTAAAAATCAAATGTCTTCCATTATTTTCTGACTTCAGTCCTCAATGATTTGCCAGTGATTTGCCAGAAAACTACATTTTTATGAGAAATGGACCAAAATTATTAGTCGAAAATCTGGACAGTCTGTGAAAATCTAGACAGTTGAGAGCTATGGTTGTATTGTATTTTATCTGTACATAGTTATAGCTTTACATTTTTATATTGGCTATTTTTATATGGGCATCCTGTGTGTTCATGTTCACCGGTCCACACTTGTAAGACAAGATGGTTTGATAAGCGGTACCATGTCAGTATCCTTCTTGACACATGGTCATTTTGACTGGCTCAGATTATATACTTCATGCTGTCATCTGGTGTCTTTGGCTGTACACTGTCCACTACTGTATACACTGTCCACTACTGTATGCACTGTCTACTACTACTGCTGCCTGCCATGCAGCAGCCCATTGTTGCTATGATGCAGCACCTGCATTGCAGATGGACAGGTGTGCATTTCATGAACCTACAACAAATGTGTAACACTGTGCACCACATTACTCATCATGAATTGTGTACAACTTGATCACACATGTATTTATATAAACTCCATACTTATGCAATAGTACTTCGTGCTGGCAAATAACTGGTCCACTTTCATCACCAAGCAAAACTCCTCACCTTTTTGTGTAACATAAATTCTAAAGTATAATTTCTCCTTCCTGCTACTGATTGAATTGAAATCAGTGCAGACTATACAAATGCTAGTCCAAAGTCTACTGTGTGGTAAATAATACACATCAAAATCCAGCACAGTGTTATGCACTGGGAATTGTGGAACTGCCCAAAACAAGAAAGTAGGAGGCATTAATGCTAGACTAACAGAAAGAGTATTTTTTTTACTGGAAATTAAAATCATATAACCTTATCACAGGTATCTATCCAGTTTAATGAATCTCTTAATCCTGAAGGTCTTTCAGCTACTTTAAAATACCACCAAGACCACTGATGCAAGAAGTAAGTAATTTTAATGAAACACTTAGCGCCAGGGCTTGCACAGCCTTCCAAGAGTAAAAACACTACAAAATACTCTTTACTTAAATACAGCGTATTGCACAAGACAATTAATCAAATAAGCATACAATTTACCTGTTTTATGAATGCAGTAATCCATAGCAGACCAGTACACATATAAGTAGAATATTTATACATGTCTTGCTTTTATTAAAAGGCACTTTTATTTTGGCATGCACGGTTCCTTTCTCTGAAGCACTCTTTCCCTTGGATGACACTGATACAACAGTACTGTCCGCTTTTGAATTTAAATGGTGCACATCAAATTCTGCATGCTCCTACACAGCCTTTCATCTGCTATTATAAAGAGCACCTGTCGCTAAGTTTCACATTCCCTGCCAAGTCAGCCTAGTAAAATGTATTACATCAAAGATGTCTAAACAAGAACATGTGGCAAAGTTCACTCCATTTTATAAAGACAATGTGGCATGTATCAGCTACATGGAGCACACATGTCATGTATTGTTTCATATTCAATATTACAAGATATGATTTCATTTTATATAGCAGTTTAGCTTTGAACATATGTAAATATCCTGCTTAGGATTACCTCACCTGCCATTTCATACAGGCTGAGATTCAAAAAGCTCTGCTTGTGACATGGAGGTGTCTAGCTTTGTCACTTTACAGGCATCATATTGTATGGTCTACAGAAGGTAGCAAAGAGGGGCCAAATTACACATTGCTCTGCAAAATGAACATAGTACATTACAGTTAGCTGGCCACCCAACAATAGGCAAGTAAGGAACATTTCTTGAATAGAATTAATTTTAACATCATCTACATAGTCAATATGTAACTTGAGTGTCTTATGTGGCCATACCTTCTATGTGAAAAGTGTTGCATATGAATCTGAGACAGTAGCCAGCCCAGTGATTCGTTTATAAATGGAAGCTGGAGCTGTGGAGTGGCTAGGGTATTTGTCTATCTTCTGAGAGAGGTTAAGAAGGACCTTGACTTCACTGAATATTGCCAACTTTGGAAGATTCAACAACTAATTCTGGGAAGGATGCAATTTTGGTAGGTCACACTGATCACAGACTTCTGGGTAGAAAGCTGGGAACTCTGGTTTTTGACTAGGGCTGATATACAGAAGGTTGGTGGCTTAATCACTCAATGTACACTCACAGGGGTATATAGGTGATGGATACATCTACTTTAGTATAAGAGCAAAAGCACATATTATTGTCTGATGAAGGTAGCAGAGACAGATACAAAACTCAGGTTCTGACACTGAGTATGTCCATCAGGGTTCAAAGAAACCTGTTGGGTTGAGGGAATTTTAGGAATCCTGATCTCTTACAGGCCAAGTAAAAGCAATAGTGCCTTGGAGGAATCGGCTCTCCAACAAAATTAGAACCTATCAGGGGCCTCCATTTTGTGACCTTTGGGCTAGGTGGGTGGGAAACTCAATATGATCACAAACAAGAAAATGTTGGAGGTTATCACTCAATGTATCCAGTGTATTGCTAACCTTATGAAGTAGTGCGAAACAGCCCTGATTATAAGCCAGCTTATCAAGGATTGATTAGAGGCCCTGGTGCTTGTGGAGCTAGCCAGGAGAAGTGGAAATTACAAGGTTTACCTACTTGTCTGTCTCAGGAGGAAGGATGAAAGCACATGTCTTGGAATGTAGATTCCATGCAGAATCTTTTTGAAAGACTAGGGATCACCACAGGTGCTTTTCTTTCAAGGGACTGGAGGAGGTAACTTCTCTGAGGATGCCTGCCAGAAAAGCAGTAAGTACACATCACTTATATGTCATCCTCTTGGTATACAACAGGAATAAAATGCAAAATCTTCATTTATATGAAAGATAATGCTCCTGTCACAGAACTGGTTCTATTTTGTTTCATCAGATTTAAATGTGTTAAATCTGTCTACCATGGATAATCTTACTATCACAATACATTTAACTACTTCTAATGTCAGATGTAATTTTATTTGCAGGGGTTCGCCCTACAGCCACAGATTGTGGGCTCTGACTCCACATTCCTTGTCTGTAAATACACTCCTTATGACAGTACCAAATCAGACAAAAGTGAGTGTAGCTGTTTCTCTTTTCACTGATTTTTTGTGACATTGAAGGTAGTATACTCAAAGGTGAGAAATGTTGAGACACAGTTCTCTCATTGGGAGGTTCAGGGACACAATCGTTCTGCAAATTTTTTTATAAATTGCATTTGTAGCTTTATTTACCATGGTAGTCATCTGGGGTGGCTGGAGTAATGTGGTCAGTGAGCCAGTTTGACTGCAGTAAGTACAAGTAATCCCAGAGAAACAAATGGAGCACAGGGCTCTTGCCTCCAGTGCTAGAAAAAATGGGCTGATTAACTGTGTAGGATAGAGGCTCAGTGATTATTGGGGATCAAGAGGAAAAACCCCATTAAAATGTGTCCAGTGCACTGATAAGGACTGCAGTTTCCAAACTTAATGGTCATCTATTATTTATAGAAGACTAGTGGCTAATGTTGTTTCCTATACTCCTCCAGATACTCTACAACAAAGGTATCTGTGAAGTGATTATCTTAACCTGCTGCATGTTTTAAGTGCATTCACTATAGCTTTTGCATAGTAGTGATGGAGAAATACCCTGGGGAGTTGCTTTGCTTTAGATTCTGCATGATATTCTATACACATTGTTCAAGTTCTGTGTAAGACTCCCACACAAGCAACAAGAGATTCATAAATCTTCGCTTTACATTTCTGTCTGAAGGAATGAAGTAGGTCTATTACAGTAAGAGATACTGCATTCAGAGATTCTTTTATTTCTATTTTATAATCAGTTGATTTGCTTTTAACTATGTTGGCTATAAGGTTTGCATTACCTGAAAAATACGTGCTTGTGGTTAAGAAGATTTTAGGCAAACTCTGAAAGCTAGCAACTTGGAAGGTTTAAGCAGTAACTGTCAAAACAATATTTTTATAGCCTGAACTCAATTCCTAGGTGTTCTAATATGCTCTTTTTTCATAAATGTGCTAGAAACACAAATCTTTACATAAAAACATAAACATTTTATTTTCTGTAAATAATATTTGTTAAGCTTTACTGTTGCAGATATTTCCCACCCTAAATATCTGAATGCACTAGGTATTAGCAGCTTCTTCAAAGTTACCATGGAGTAGGTGACACTATTGTGACACTATTGTGTTAGTCATAACAAAAGCAGACTGATGACGACATAGCTTTATAGGTAAGTACTAGGCTAGCTGCCCTTGCGGGCCATTTTAAGCCTAATCAGTTTCCCTTTTTGTGTTCAAAATAACTCATCCCATTTGGTTATAGATTGGCCTTACCCATCCCATGGTCGATAATTATATCTTACCCATAATGAGAACAGCTGGGATCATGCCATAGATAATTTAAGGGGACCCAGCATTGGATAAAGCATTTAGGAGCTGCATATGTCCATTAGTAGTACAGCGGGCAGTCCTCAGGTAAATTTTCTGTTTCCCATCCATAGATCTAAGTTGCACTTGAAAATGGACAGGGCTGAACTTTGTTTTATGTGGATATTGTTTTGTTTGTGACAAATTATCCAAAATTTAGATTGGCAGCATTTGATCAAAGTGTATTCCACTGAGTAAAGCAGGTGGAAGACAATGGGCTGCCTTTTGTACTGTGGCAGTAAAAGTGAATAGGTATGCTTAAGTGAATAGGTATGCTTCCACTTAACGTTGCTATTGTTTGTGTTTCTTTTTAAATGGTGGGCAATGGAGTTAGGGAATGTATTCTTTTCCATGACCTTAGAGTTTGGTATATATAAAGCAGTAAGGCTATAATTCCCTGACCTTGGAGTTTGGTATATATAAAGCAGTAAGGCTATAATTCCCTGACCTTGGAGTTTGGTATATATAAAGCAGTAAGGCTATAATTCCCTGACCTTGGAGTTTGGTATTTATAAAGCAGTAAGGCTATAATTCCCTGACCTTGGAGTTTGGTATATATAAAGCAGTAAGGCTATAATTCCCTGACCTTGGAGTTTGGTATATATAAAGCAGTAAGGCTATAATTCCCTGACCTTGGAGTTTGGTATATATAAAGCAGTAAGGCTATAATTCCCTGACCTTGGAGTTTGGTATATATAAATCAGTAAGGCTATAATTCCCTGACCTTGGAGTTTGGTATATATAAAGCAGTAAGGCTATAATTCCCTGACCTTGGAGTTTGGTATATATAAAGCAGTAAGGCTATAATTCCCTGACCTTGGAGTTTGGTATATATAAATCAGTAAGGCTATAATTCCCTGACCTTGGAGTTTGGTATATATAAAGCAGTAAGGCTATAATTCCCTGACCTTGGAGTTTGGTATTTATAAAGCAGTAAGGCTATAATTCCCTGACCTTGGAGTTTGGTATATATAAAGCAGTAAGGCTATAATTCCCTGACCTTGGAGTTTGGTATATATAAAGCAGTAAGGCTATAATTCCCTGACCTTGGAGTTTGGTATATATAAAGCAGTAAGGCTATAATTCCCTGACCTTGGAGTTTGGTATATATAAATCAGTAAGGCTATAATTCCCTGACCTTGGAGTTTGGTATATATAAAGCAGTAAGGCTATAATTCCCTGACCTTGGAGTTTGGTATATATAAAGCAGTAAGGCTATAATTCCCTGACCTTGGAGTTTGGTATATATAAATCAGTAAGGCTATAATTCCCTGACCTTGGAGTTTGGTATATATAAAGCAGTAAGGCTATAATTCCCTGACCTTGGAGTTTGGTATATATAAAGCAGTAAGGCTATAATTCCCTGACCTTGGAGTTTGGTATATATAAAGCAGTAAGGCTATAATTCCCTGACCTTGGAGTTTGGTATATATAAAGCAGTAAGGCTATAATTCCCTGACCTTGGAGTTTGGTATATATAAAGCAGTAAGGCTATAATTCCCTGACCTTGGAGTTTGGTATATATAAAGCAGTAAGGCTATAATTCCCTGACCTTGGAGTTTGGTATATATAAATCAGTAAGGCTATAATTCCCTGACCTTGGAGTTTGGTATATATAAAGCAGTAAGGCTATAATTCCCTGACCTTGGAGTTTGGTATATATAAAGCAGTAAGGCTATAATTTCCTGACCTTGGAGTTTGGTATATATAAAGCAGTAAGGCTATAATTCCCTGACCTTGGAGTTTGGTATATATAAAGCAGTAAGGCTATAATTCCCTGACCTTGGAGTTTGGTATATATAAATCAGTAAGGCTATAATTCCCTGACCTTGGAGTTTGGTATATATAAAGCAGTAAGGCTATAATTCCCTGACCTTGGAGTTTGGTATATATAAAGCAGTAAGGCTATAATTCCCTGACCTTGGAGTTTGGTATATATAAAGCAGTAAGGCTATAATTCCCTGACCTTGGAGTTTGGTATATATAAATCAGTAAGACTATAATTCCCTGACCTTGGAGTTTGGTATATATAAATCAGTAAGACTATATATGGTGCAGAGGGTCTTGCTGCCATGCAAAAGCACCATTTTTTTTTATTTTTATATCTTTTTAGTGGATTTGATGGGTCCAGTGTAACCCTTTAGTTTTCATGATTCTTGTTTGGCAATTTCAGTTGTCAATGTTCCTTAACACTGATGAAGTGATAAAAATCCCAGAGAGAAATACATCATAAAAGGGTTATTACTCTATTTTAATGATTTTGTGCTTTGGTGGTGATAAGGGAGCTGTACTATACAAGCTTGACCAAGCATGCAGTTGCATAGCCATTAGACTGGATTCCCTCAAGTTTTGATACCTTTGTTATGTGCTGCCTCTGGATTCTCCTACTATGTAGACAAACAGTGGGTGTGATCAGTTTTGTGCTATAGAATGATGCACTCTTCCATCTAGATAGCACTGCCATATGCCCAATCACCCCTCAGTGAAACCATTTCTTTTCAAATATAAATCTGTATAAGTAATCCATATATGTATGTAATGCTGATAAATGTTAGCTGAGAATTCTGTATTTTGTATATGTACTACTGTTGCTATTTCTCGTGGAAATTTTCTCCCTGGGCCTCCACTGGAAAGAGGCTTGTTTGTTCACTCAGGCTTTCCCAATAAACAAGCGAAAAAGAACAAATAAAATACTAAATAAAGCATCAGTCTTGTTTGCATACATGGACCAGTTGTACAGCAAGATATTTGCATCTTATTGTTAATTCACAGGCTCCTGTCTGTTTCAAAAACAAACATAACTACTAAGACACATCTGGAGACACTGAAATATACTGAATTTAATATATTTAATTTATTCTTTATTTTATGTATATTTGTTTATGCTGAAAGACCCATTAGTCTCAAGTGCTTCTTTTTAGGTAGTAATCCAATGACCTTCATATCATTCAGTGACCTGTTCAGTGTTAGTCAGTAAATATACACAGAATGAGTAAAACAAACTGAAGACTAGAGAATGAAAAGTGTTAACAGTTTGTCACTTAACGATCTGTCCTCCACTGCAACAATCCCGCTCATACAGCTCAGAGAGCTCACCTTAATGCTTCAACAATAAAGCAATGCGTGTAGAAACAAACAAGACTGCCAACATAGGCATTAGAACCATTCCAAAGACAAAACTTTTGTAGGCTGCTAAACTCTGCCTGTTAGTTAATTAGCTAGTTAGTCAATTAGTTAGTTATCAGGTTAGTTTGGTTTGCTAATTGAGGTAGAACACTCATCCACCTGGACTTATTTTTCAGACTCTGCCAAAAATTATCGTTGTGACTTATTCAGAGTTACACAATTAGGCAAATGTTTTACCCACTTCCAGCAGTATTCACACTGCATACCACCTAGTGCCACTTAATACACATCCCCAAAAAGCACTGCTGTAATAGAAAGTTCTAGTGCTGGAGAAGGAAGAAGATAAATAAGGCAAAAAAGCAGGGAGGAAGGTGGGGTGTTGCGCTTGCTAGAGCTTTAATATCAGATCTAGCATTATAGTAAGTAATTACAATTTTCAACTCTGACATAGTTGAGCTCTGGCTACAGAAATAGACCCAACAAAGACTCCACCTCGTGGCCTCAAATTAAGTCCTGGACCCAGAGAGCTTGTTCAATTTGTAATGTTTTGCAAAAGTGTTTAGAGATGATCCCAAAGCCACTGTTCAAATATAGCCCAAAGAGGCATTATGCAAAAAGACTATGGATGTGGACAGAGTTCTGTTGAGATATGCTCTAACATGGCTTAGCAGGATTTTGCCATGATTTCTGTGACAGAAGACAATGTTACTTGAAGGCTACTTATAAAGATATTGTTTGGTAACTTCTGGCCTTTATACCCTACAAGAAAAGAAAAGAAAAGGCAGAGCATCTTTTGTTATTGGTTTTGCTCTTTTTAATTTCTCCTAGGCTTTTGGGTTTCTAATACCATGATGGGAATGGACCCCATTCTTAAGTCAAAGTATGATTAAAGTTCATGAAATTAGTATTGTTTCAATCTTTGATATTAGCCAGAAGTGGTCTTCGCAGCATCCGCAGTGTGCTCAGTATTGACTCATTCTGCAATTCATATAGCATTACATGTATCAGTAACATAACTAAGTGCAACTGTAAATTCTGTTTTAGACCCTTTGTTCCTACTAGTGGAACTGTCTGGGTATCCTTCTTCCACGTTGCCCTCATTTCTGTCTATAAATCCTGATATTTTATGACATTGTGTCTCTCTTTACATAAGACGCTGTAGTCACTGAGTGTAGCAATTTTAATGAGCAATGCTACTTTTGTCTTTTTTCATGGATTACTATACCTGGTTTTCTCACATCTATTTTTTGAACTGTTGTAAATGGGTGATCCCATGTGATATAAATTTCATTATTTTCTATAATGCTTTGTGGCTCATGTTTTCAATGCTTCTCAGCTACTTCAGTATTATAATGTTTGTACAGTCCCCAATGCAACAGTCTTGCCACATTACTATGCCTTTCAGTGTACAGTCCTTCTGCCATTAGTGTATTACACACAGCTGCAAGATGTGCAACTGTTTCCAGTTCTGTTTTACAGAACCTGCATTTTGTCTGGTTCTCCCACATGTTCAATGGACTTTATAAACCAACATATAGATAGTCCACTAACTTGAGCTGCCCATATTAATCTTTTGCCTTTTGGTTTAAGTTCACCTGTCCTTAACTATTCCTGCATTTGCTCAGCGTAACCTAGAACATGAGGCGCCTATGCACATGCATGCGCCAAAGACTGAGTCCTTAATTGAAGCTCTATAAGAATAACTCTAGCAAATGAACAGACTGATTTAATTCAGTTACTCTAGCCACCTTAGTCATGAAGGAGGGACTGATAGACAGAGAAACTCCTTCTTTATGATTGGTCAGTTTGACAGGGATCATGGTCAAGATTTGTAAAGCATAAATGTATCTGGCTAAGTTAACTGCCATGAGAAAAACTGTTTACAAAGAGAAACATTTTAGATTTCCTGATACTTCAGGCTCAAAGGGTAGAGCAAGGAATTGTTTCAGCATAAACATAAACATTGCAAGGGCCAGACGATCTCTAACAAGTGACTAAGCAAGGAATGTGAAGCTAAATGTTCAGTGCCTTGACCTGCACAGAAGTTATAAACAGAAGGTGAATGGACCTTGGTGGAAGCCTAAGGCCATCATCACAAAGTCCCAAAGATACTGGAAGACATCTGTCTAGAAACAGGATAAATGTCGTTGACTGAAGCCTCTGATAAAAATAATTTCTGTTTTTCCTACAAGTCTTCTAAATGAAAAGCTGCTGGAAGAGAACTTAATATAAACAACCCTGTATGAGAATTATTCTACCCTAGGAACCAATGAAACTGGAACAACCAAACTGTTACCTTGAGAGAGTCGAGGTCCAGATGGATGCTTCTGCAGTACTCATTTAGTGAATGTTTAAGACAATGGAGTCAAAACAGAAGGGTTATAACAAACCACTGAAGAATGGGAAACCAAATTTGCCTGCATCAGTAGGGAACTATTAGGACTACTGTCACCTTTGACTGTTTGGTTTTGATATAAGCAGTAGTATTAGTTAAAGCAGATTTATCAAATCATCCTTGCTGTTGCAAGAGAAAAATGAGAAAGAAATATTTCCAAAACATGGGAGTTTGTTGGGAGTGAAGAGTCCACAGGTACTGTGCCCAACTTCCTGAATATTACTTTTGCTGCTGAAACAGATAGAGATGATAAACAGGGCACAATATACTCACTTTCAGTTATGAACAGCACAGAGGAATTCTCTTAAAATTTGAACTGCAGATAAGAATCTGTTTCCTTTGAAGGCCCACTTCAAAAATAGTAATGCCTGCCTGCATGGGGAGGGTGCAGGAGTGAAGTCTTCCTTGCTTGTTGATGAAAAATATAGCCATAATGTCCAAAGAAATGGAGAACAGGCTATGTAGATTCCATTATTTTAAGGCCTGGGGAGAACGCATAACTTCTGTCATTTCCAAACAAATAATTTAATGTTTTGTCACCTGATCCGACCCAAGTCTTTGTGCTGTATGACCCTGACATGCCCATCCCCATCACTGGAAGGAAGTACCTATTTGTCCTTGATAATGCCTGTCCCCATCACAGGAATGAAGCACCTACTGACCCACCCCCATCGCAGGAAGGAAGTACCTATTGCCAAAGCAGTTTCAGAAGGAGGAAATACAAGGGTTTGCTAGATAAGAAGTTGTGACAGACAGCCCACCAACACAGACATCTCTTGGATGATGTGGAAATCTTGATGGGCCTGATTTCTGAGATGCTGAAATCTGTGAGCATAGTATTTGATCAAGATTCATAAAACTGGAGTTTGTACTACTGTAGCCTTAGCTAAGAGCTGCAATAACACTACAAGTCTTAAATGTTGTTTTAGGCAAGTCAAAAAGACTTGTAAAATGAGATGAGCCCTTACAGAGTCCTTGCTCTTGTCCCACATTTGTGTCACCATGGAACTGATAGATTGATTAAAGGATGCTGGGGGTTGAACCCCCCCCCCCCCCCCGTAAGAAGCATTTGCTAAATTGTTTTGTTTTTATATTATTTGGTCTTTGTTCGTGTGTCATTTTTTTGTTGTGTCAAGGTTGCCGAATTTCATTATTAGTGATACTGATTTTTATTTTTCAGAGTACATAAGATTCATAAGTTGTAGTTTCATTGTACTGAAATGAGCTCCTGAGCCTTGAGGGTCTACTGCAGTATTCTCATATGGAATATCATATGGCATACCATCAGGAAGAAGGTTGCCTTTAGACAAACAGCCTTGAGGCTTAAACTTGAATGTGGCAGATGATATAACAACAGAAGTGAAACAGTAGATTAGATCTCTATGATCCTTTCTAAAGGTAAAAATGCCTGCCATGTCTTAGACTGTGGGGAGCAACCTATGAAAGTCATTACTTGATCTGGAATTAGATGTACATTTCACCATGATACTTAAGGAGTGTAAGACGTGTAGACAGGACTTCCTATGCTAGGTAAGACAGCCTCATCTGCTGGTCATAAGGAGACAGTTTAAATGTGGAAAGAAGTTTGTCTGTCATAGATGCTGATAAGTAACTACTACTGACGCATATTTAAACACAGTCTGAAGTTAGAAGTCACAGTGTCATACTCAAAAAAATATTAATTATTTTTACCACTTCCCAGTCTTTATGTACAAGTAAGTATCTTGAAGTACTAAAGAGCAAATTTTATCTCCTCTTAAAAGCAGAAGGAGGAAAGATTGAAGGATCACCGTATGCAAGGGTTACTTTTGGATAAAAAAGATGGCACCACTTATATCTAGTATAAGCCTGAGGTCCTGCACCTCCTTTGAAACTAAAACATTCTGAAATAACATTCAAGTCCTCACTGGTTTTATAGGTCCTCCTGGAATTTTTTTTCTTTTTTTTTTATCAATGACCACCCATGTATCCTTCTTTTCTGCCACTTTCAGTTGAGGTGGGACATCTTGCAATGGAAGAAATGCAGCATGAGTGGAGAAGAGAATGTTATATGATAACCTTTGTCTGTCGTGTTCATTACTCAAGTTAGTTGTAATTTTAAACTAGGCTAGAGAATGAATGGTGCACCTTAATCCCAACCACCTATGTTAGGGATGGTCAGGACAGGATTCAAGATTGCTACTGGCCACACTGGCACTGCCTGTGGAGTTTAAAAAATGTCAAGGATCTTGATCTCTGGGCTAATATCTTTGTTAGGATCCAACTATGGAATATTGCTGATTCTTAACAGAATCTTACTGGCACGGCTTCTGCTTCCACAAGACACAGAGTCTCTGTGACTTGTTTGCATCCTTGTGAAGGTGCAATGTGGACAGTGAAACTGTGTAACAACAGTAAAGGGAAGAGGTTCCCCTTTTCTTCACAGATTCTAAGAAGTCATCAATTTCTGTATCAAAATGTAAGGGGCACATGAAAGGAGAGTCTATTATAAGCACCTTTACATCCTTAGCAAAATAGATCAGGTTGAGCCACAAAAGCTAATACATGGCTGTTCCAAATCCGGCCACTTGGGTAGATATGTCTGTTGTATCACATGCTACCAGTACCATCAGCTTAGCAGAAGCATAAGCTTATAAGACTTAGGCCTTAATTCCTTCTTTAAGATCACTTTAAGGTACCTCTGCTGTGAAATACTACAGTATGTACTTCATGCCAAATGTCTTAGAAGTATATTTGCATTAAACACTTTGACACACTCACAGATAATATGAAGGATACAGATGCACACTTTCCAGTTTATCTAAATCTCTTGATTCTTGATTTGGGGGGATGAATACCTGCAAACTGATATGATTCCTCTTCTGATCTTCTACTGGCATTATGATATCAGGCATGGAATTCTCTGTTCACAGCAGATACTCCTTAGGGAATGGACTGTCTGGTTTGCCTTCATAAGAACAGGAAACCTGGTGTTGCCATACATTACTAACTGTGGCATGTAAGGTGTCAGCCATATGAAGGTCTACTCCGGAGGACCATGATTATGTGCTAAAGACTGGTCCTCTTTTTGGTGGTGATAATACAAAGTTGCAAGCCATCTTTCCTGTTTAGGACATCATCGAATTAGGATTCTCTGGAGGTAAGAGAAGATAAGATGTCCCTTCTTCATCTCCTACATCTCCTGAGATTTCCTTGCAGTCCTTAGAGGCTAATGATGCCCTATTTTATGTTGCTTATGTTGAGACAATCTCTACTTCTCATTATATTATTCAACAAGTGAAGGGAGAAGGTGCTAAGATTCTGAATGGGACATTGAAAATCTCAAAGGGGACAGCAGTGGACCTGGCTGAGGTGAGATGGTCCAGGCTTTCCAAGAAGTATATACTACTACTGAGAAGAGTATAGTCTGCATAGCACAGCCTGACTTTCCTAAATATGGTTCTCACAAATACTGTGGTGATGGGGTTATTCCCTGGGTAAAACTGTGAGAAGAATATAGAAACCTGTGAGACACACATCTCCCCAGTCAATATGAGTTAGACTGACATTAGGTAAACCAGTCTCAGTAAAGCTGATGTGTGAGAGGATAACATTAGGAATCAGAGCAATAACTGGTTTATCTAGTGCCCGATATCAGTCTCTCAGTCTCCTCAGTACTGCCCACCCCCTTAGCTATTCAACAGAAAATCAAAACAAAAGGACTTCACCTGACAGTAGGAAGCTGATCGGCTTTCTTACAGTCAAATCCATGCCCCCCATCAGCTCTCTAAAGGAAGACCAAAACTAACAAACAAAGGCTTTGGATGATTGTAGGAAGATGATTGGCCTATCAGCTTATTTACAGACAAATACATGTCCCCTCCTCAGCTGATTGAGTGAAGAGAAGAAAAAACAAACGTTGACTTTCTGTTGGAAGCTGATTGGTGCATTGTCTTCCACAGCAGATTATCCATGTCCCCCACAGCTCTTCCAGTGAGGAGTCCAAAGAAATAATGAACTGCTGTTGTACTGACATTTTTGTACTTAGAAAAAGCATGCAGGCTGCTGCAGAACTCTTGATCGCTCCCTGTAACAATTTGCGCATGGGGCAATTGCTACTTTCACCCCATGACTGCTATACTACAGTCAGAAAGGTGGTATCAGTGGGATAAGCATTGATTGAGCCAATACTTGCTGTACAAATGACAGAAGGGCAAGTGGCTGAATAAGGATGGCATGTTTGTTGAGGTGTTTCACTCTTAGTTAAGAACTAAATCTCAAGTTTTTTAGTGACAGCTGTCCACCTGTCATAATCAGTTTTAGATGTGACAGAAAAGAGAGATGATGACTATGTCTGACTTGTGGAGGTGTGTTGCTGCTGTAAATGTTAACCAAATATAAAGAGGAGAGAAGAGTTTAAAATGGAAAACACAGAAAAAGATGAGTAGGAGCTAGGGTGTATGACAACGAGGGAAGAGGGAAAGAAAACGATTAAAGGCCTTCAGCAATTTATAACAGCTAAGACTGACGTGGGTTTTGGAGATAACCAGATTGATGAAACACTGGACAGGAACCAGAAAATGCTTTGGAAGGTTAGTGAAAAGGAAAAGAAAGGATATGACGAGACAACAACATTTATTTAGCAAGGAAGGATGGCAAGATTCTGAGTTTCAATGAAGTCAAAATAAAATATGGACTAGGAACAGAAAATTGGTTGTTAAATAGAGTGATAGTGAGGAGTGTGTGGAAAATAATGGAAGGAGAAAATTATGAGAAAGGAGGAATGGTCCAAATGATGTAAATGATGAATAGGTATGATCTATAAAGATTTTCGGACATTAACAAGAAGAGAGAAAATGAAGAAATTTATATTGAGGTAGGCAGAAGAAAATGAGATCTGGAAAAGAGATGAAGCACACCATGATGCTGTGAGAGAGGTTGGACCTGTACATGACAGTCATCTAAGATGACTTCATAGGTGGTACAGGTTGACTGAGATAAGAGGGGTATGGACAGATGAAGAATGCTGGGAGTGTGGGGAAACAAAAGCATATAATCTACACCTGTGGTGAGAATGTAGAGTGTCAGAAGACAGGGAAGGAATGGAGGCAAATATGGAGTAAGACGTTCAATAATAAAACAGAAGACAGCTGAGTGGCATGTCATTTGTATGGATAAGGATGAGAAAACTTTGAGTAGGGAGATTGGGAGAGAACTGCTGCTTATATGAGGAAGAACTGAAAAAGAAATTGCTAACAAATAGAAAGTAGGGGAAGTTAAACAAATAAGAAATGATAAAGAATAAGCTCTGGATTAAATGCATAGTTCCAGGTGACAAATAAGTGAATGGATCATGAAGATAAGAAAAGGATGGCAGCAGGGACTGTGGGAAGTAAATAGGAATGTCTGTACGGTAAAGGAGGAATGTAAGAATTGGGAGATGGCAATCATCAAAGTAAGGAGTTGTGAAATAAAGAAATATATAAGTAATTGTTTACTCTTGGAATTGTGTGGGTGAAACATGAGTGAATGTGGAAGAAAAGGATATTATCATTAATCCCCTATATTATAAGAATATATAGGTGTTAATGTAAACAGAAAAACTCCATAGCATTGTCACTGGTATATATGGTAAAGTGTGAAAGGAGTGAGTCTAAATCAAGAACTTGAAATGGAATATCTTGTCTGTGTTATGTTAAAATATAAGTAATATGTTAAACATGGATATGATGAAAACTATGTAGTATTTGGTATTTAAAGAAAACAAAGTTGAAATGCTGGCACTAGTGAAAACACTGGCTCAAGTCTATCATGAGGAGCCTCGGTAATTTGAGCAGGGTGCTTACTCACAGTAAGTACTGCCTTCTTCTCCTTTATCTTGCAGAATATTTTAACCAAGGAGCATGTAAACCTGAGACACTTCTCATGGTGTTTACAGTAACTCTCATTTCCTTATGAGACACTTTATAAAGATCAATCCGAGAAGACTTGAAAGAGACCCCACCGTTCTGCTATTCGACATAAATCTGAAAGGTCTGTGTCAAGTGCCTTTACATTAGACTGTCAATCTAACGATAATGTAGATGTTTAACCTTCAGGTTTGGATGCATAGATAAGGTCAGTGATCCTGTGACTGACAATACCAGTATCAAATACTGACAATATTAATCACAAATAAATATTAATTACAGAACTTCCTAATATAAAGTTAGAGCTTACAGTGGTATGAAAATAGTCTGGTATCAAGGTTAACGCAAAGCTACATAGCACAATATTAAATTGTTTTCTATGGTCTGGGATTTGAGTTTCTTAGCCTTAATTTTCCTACTATGTGACTCTAAGCAATCATTTAACTATACACTGCTCCCAGGCTGAGTCACAAAAAGTACATGTGGATCAGTGCTCTACTCCAGTTAACAAATAAATAAAATTATGCAGGATAAACAATCAATGATTTTGCTTGTGGTGTAATATTGCTATTAAATTCCTATTGCTACTCAGATTTAATTAAATTATTAAGTCATGGGTGGTTTAAGTGGGGCAGCAGCCTCCACCCCATAAAGTCACTGAAATATCAGCACAGTGATGAAAGTTAATGCTATTTGTTATATTGTAACAGGTGTGTTCCTGTCACCTTAACCCTTCCCACAAACTTGTCTTATGTCTCATTCGTTTATTAAGTAGCTGTGGTTAAGAGGGAGTGGCAGCCCTCTATATATGAGGTAAGAGCAGACTTTTGCTAAAGATACAAATTAAATAAATACATAAATAAATAAATAATAAAAGCAGAGTTCTTTTGCCACAACTTTGAATGCAATAAAACATAAAAAAACAACAAAATGACCTATTGAAGAATTTTATTCTGCCTTTTAGTGCCTTGGTTATACAGCTTTCAGAGGAAGTTACATAAACTTTAAAAGCATACATTTAAATATCAAACTGTACATCAGAAACCCTTTTTATTAAAAATAACAACCAATCCTAATCAATCAAAAATTAATTATGAACCTGATGTCATCTAATTATTTGCCAGTTAAATTTTTTGTTCAAGCCATAAAAATTTAATGTGTTGTATTTTCGTATGAAATGCATTTCTTTCTTTCTTAAAATATTTTGTGGTAAAGCAGTACCATATGTATGGGGTTATAGGTGTGGTTTATCAGCCCAAAATAAGTTTTTTTTTTCTTTTGTGCTAAACACCTTTGGCTTTGGTCTTCTCTGTTTCTGTTCCTATAGTCATATATCTGTGAAGTCAGATTTTAGAAAATTCAATAAAAATCAGACCAATTTTCGAATAATACAAGAACAATCCAGGCATATTTTCTTACCATACATGCCAAAATACTATTGTCATTTATTTATATATACTAGCTGCTTTATATGTGAAAGGGCAAATCAAGCCAAAATCTATATCAAATGTCAATATCCATAGCATAACTAAACAAAGAAATTCAGTTTCATCAATAATTCCTGACGATCATGAAAATCATTAAAACTTTCAGGGACACTTTTAAGATTTACAGCCATCTTGATATGAAAGCTAATAAGTTCTTCATTCCAGAATATCCGGATTGACAAAGGTCCAATGCCATCAGCAGAGGCACTGGTGAAGCTTCCATAGGAATAATGTAATAGCTGCTATTGTAATAGAAAAAGATCAGTTCATATGGCATCTCTGACTTATCTGATCCAAGTTTTGTTACTGAGGTAGCAATATCATGCCAATTGTTATAAATCACATGGATAAATATGTTTACAAGTAGCTTCATCTGAAGAATTCATAACTCTCTTAATATATAAGCATAATGCAAAACTAAAACTATATGTTATCACAATTTGGAACATCTAGAACTACAAATGATTTCAAGGTGAACTACCACTAAACTACTTCATGATTTGATGCTTTTTCACCCTTACATGTAGAGAAAAATGTATAAACCACAAAGCTCATGAACTTAAAATGCTCTAAAACATCCATGTATTTCATTCTGGACTTTTTTGTTAAACTTTGTTTAACAAAAGACTCTTGTTAAATCTATAAGAAACATTATTAAGAAGTTTCCTTTGAAATATTCTTTGTATATTGACTTGACAATTATAGCAGCAAGGATTATTCCTGTTATAGTAAAACCATTGTTGTGAAATTCTTAGAAATAACTCTAGACCACATCCTATATCTTAATTAAACAACATTTACTACTCAGACCTTTCATTTTGGGTACAATTTATTTCATTAACAGCAATTTAATTAAGTAGGACAGTTTGTTGAATTTGTTCCCTATCTCAAAATTGGTACTATTCTGGAATTTTTATATTTAAGGGAAGTATGGAGTGGATAGGGACACCGTGCTACATACAAGAATCAATATTTGCACCACTTTGGCGCAGTTTTGATGAGATACTCTGCTAAGTAAAAACTGCTCCTAACATAATGAATTTAATAGTTTTTTGCTGTGTTATTCAGCTAATTGAAATGAGATTTATATACTAAAAACATTAATCTGCATTGGAATCAGATATGGCACAAAAGTAAACATGCACTCCCTTGTATTACTGTTTGCACAGTACATGATCACTAGTAATGTCTGCCTAACACAAGCAAAAAGTGCAGAGAAATCAGCATGCCCATTGTTAATCAAAAATTCCACATGAAAAGGATTTCCATAACTGGTAGTACTGTTTGCAGCCGTAACAAAAATGAGTATCACTATGGTGGCTACCAGCTACTGGACTGACAATACTTACAAATGCTTGTTTACACTGTTACAAATGTTTAGTTAAATATTGCTGCTGACTGAGCATATTGTAATATGTTCAAATAGTAACAGCACTTATGCAGAAGAACCATACATTAACAAAAAAACCTCAAGGGTCAAGTTGCAAGAAGTTTATACTTAACATATGCACTGCTGACCCTCTTAAAGAAAGAAAAGAAAAAGGCTGAACGTAGTTTGCACTCTGCAATCATCAGCACTTCCATGCTGAAAACATTGAATGCATGCAAAGTACCTCTGTTAGGCATCCTCAACAAGAAAGCCATGAAAGAACATTAAAGTCAGTTTATACAATGGCATTATTTTGAAGATGTGAGGCATTTTTTTTTTCTTAACTGATACCATTGACCATGACTGGGAAGAAGTGTAATGTGGATTTACTCATAGCTGGCTTCACATTTTCATACCATGACAACCAATGACAACCATGGGTAAAGTAAGCTTCACCTACACCCAGTCATGGACCATTGCAAAATTATTACCACTCCTAGTTGCTAGTTCTCTAAATCTAGTATCAGAAATCTAAAATGCAAGCCTCCACCAGAAGTATTTTTTGTATTTTGCATTGAAAAAGTTGGTATATACTGCTACTCAAAAAATGCTGTATGATATTTAAAGTGAATTTCTGATCCTAAAATCATAATGCATGAAGTTTAATAACTTAGTTTTAAAAGTCGTTTTAGTTACACATAAACATTTTTATGCCCCCTTTATGTCAAAGGTTTATATATTGGTTATTATTAGGTTTACTTGTCAGTTGTTTCTGACAAAGTATCCTGCATTGTGTTGTCAGAAATGGCTCTGCATGCAGCATCCAGTCACACTGCTAGTGTACTATATGAGCGTACAACATAATATTATAATGATTTTAATTATAGTATATGCATAGTATCAGAAATGTTTCAGATTCATTCCCTACTTAATGCTGCATCAATACCTATATGTGACCTGCCATTATTGACTGACAAATGATTCCCCGAGCCACAGTCTGAAGAAACTCATGAATGAGAAAAAGGTTTCCTAGGAAAAACAAAACACTTATCTCAAAAATAAATTAAACTTACGAAAATAATTTATGTATATGTGTATGTGCATGTGTGTATATGTGTGTGTGTATGTACATGCACCCACTTGCTTGAGTCTGGTTAAAAGAGGTTCTGCACCACCCATTAAATATTCCACCTCACGGAGTGCTACAACTCAGGAAACTTCTCAGACGTCTACATCACCTGAAGATCAGCAGTCCTGCTTGTTGCTTTAGAGAAAGCATGCTTTCTGTCTGCAAATGAATCTACCCACACACGCACACACACACACGCACACACACACACACACACACACACACACACACACACACACATTTACACATATACACGCAGACTCATACACACACACGTGCGCGCATACGCACACACTCATTCACACACATGCACATACTCATACATACACAGACAAACTCATTCACACACACACACACACACATTTACACATATACACGCAGACTCATACACACACACGTGCGCACATACGCACACACTCATTCACACACATACACATACTCATACATATACAGACAAACTCATTCACACACACACACACACACACACACACACACAAACATACATATACACACAGACTCATTCATGCACGTAAACAAAAACAGACACATAGACACACACACACGCACACACACGCACACACACACACACACACACACACACACACACACACACACACACACTCTCATACATTCACACATATACACAGACCCATTCACACACACAGACACACACGCACACACACATAAACACAGTCTTACACAGTCACATAATTGCACACACAAGCTCATTCTCACATACACACACACACACACACACACACACACACAAACACACTCACATTCACACATTCAGAAACAGCATGCATGCCTGTGAACATTTTAGAATATAACCAGTTCACTTACAGCATGGTATGTCTCCATATGGGAAGAAACCAAAACATACAATGAGCCCCATGCCCCTCCCCCATACATAAGCACACTGCAGACTTCTGAGCTAATGGACTTCAAAACATCTGATTTTAAACGTTACATATTGCACTCTGGAACACTTGTAATAATTAAATATGGTTCCAAGGTAGACAACAACTGAACTCCTTCGTGATTTAAAAATGTTTCATCCTCAAAAGCACTAAAAAGAATAAATCCCAAACCTTATAAACCTAAAATGTGCCAAAAATCTATACATTTTATTCTGGCTTTTTTGTTAAAAAGTGCTGACTATGCTACCCAGTGATTCATAAAAGTTGGCTTTCAGAGAAAGCTTGTAATGACTCAACATGCTGAACTTAACAATTAGTTCAGGCTATCTTGATACAAATACATTCTCCAAGTGCTCAGACCCAATTCTATTAGACTTAACTGCAGACTGGAATAATTTTCAAGTGCATATTCTTCCATATACAGCTAACAGTTTTGCATGTATCACCCATTTTCACAATCGGTCTTCAGTGCATACTGACATCTGGCATTCAGATCTCAACTACAGTACTGTAGTTGTTGTCAGGGCTGAAGCACTGAAACGGTTATTAGGTGGTATGATAACTGTAGCAAAATACTTGCTAAAATCCACATTTGTATTTGCAGCAGGAGGTTTTCAACAGTTTAAAGCAGAAAACTACTTTTTCCCCCTCAACATAAGAGCTCAGGACTATAGATCAGGGAAAATAGACCTTAAACGTCAGTAGAATAGCACCAGATTTGAGTAAGGGATCATTTTTTTTCAGTCCCCAACTTGGAGTTGATGAGCACTGATCAGGGAGTAGACACCTAAAATACATGCAATAGAGCAGGAAATGAAGAAGGAGCTCCCCCCCCCTCAACTTAGAGGAGTTAATAGATGTCAGAGTTAAAGGTGCCTGTGCTATGGCATAGATAGCATGAATGAATATGATTTTGTGCATTACCATTCATTTATTTAGCTAATGCTCCTAGTTACAACAGACAGTTTGAATGAAGCCAAGACCTGTAATGCATCATGTGGAAGACAAAGTAAAATCATATCTTTACTTTCAAATAACATTACGACTTAGGAAGTAAGCTCATATGATGAACAGATGTCGCATCCTTCAGGCTCGTGGAAGTAACTTTCTTTGAGAATGGAAGAAGTGAGTGCAGGTTATGGAACTATGGAACAGTGTTGTGTTAATGTTAAAAGTAATGTTCTGCAGATTTAAGCCAAATGTCAAGAATGTGAAGCAGTGTTCCAATACTGTGACCGCAAAATGATCACTGAGGTGACTATTGATAGCAATCTGGGACTTACTTCATTGAATGCAGGAATATCAGGCCTATACTGTGATGACCAAATATGGGACAGTTCACTATAATACCAGCACAGAATGGCACTGCAACTAACCAGAAGTAGTGACCAGTGCATGGGACCTTCTTAGTCCTGCAGTCAGCAGGCTGCATAACTAGCTTTGTGAGAAGAATGCAATTATTAAAAGGCACTGTGCAGGACCCCTACTGAATGGTATTTTGCTTTGTTCAAATATTCCTAGAATTGCTGTATATTCATTAAAATAAAATAGCCTGAAATAATGTTTTAAATTTGTTTTACATGGGACTGTGCAAACAGCATGTAAAGCATTGCTTTCCTTGACTAACTACTTTGTGCTACTGCACTTTTTTCCTGACTCGTTAACTGCTGGCAAAGAGCATGAATTTCGCTAAACTACTTTACATTTGTGATCCACTAAAGTAAAGAACTAATAAATGTACAGCACAGGGTTCAGCATTTTTTGAGCTGCTGCAGTGGGCAAGGTGATATGATTTAGATTTCAGTGAACTACTATCCAAGGTGATTTTGATTTCCTGCACATTGTCCCCCAATGGGGTTTACAGCCAATACGAAATCATCCCAGAGTTTATTTCTTTAATATTCCAGCTATGCAGTTAAACTGAAGAAGTGCAAACAACCATCTCACCCAGTGTGATCACTAGTACATAGAAGTCATATACCAGTGACAAATACAATCTGAAATTTCACCCCTAAAATTGGAATCCAGTTCACACTGCAGTTTTTATTATTATTTACACAATCTGACTGCCTTTGTAATATGAACTGAAAGCCATCTCAATGGCAAAATCTATTTTTAAATGAGTTTTGTCATGAAAAGAAGCTGCAGGAGGTGTGGCAACTACAAATAATTTATGCTGCATTTGGATTCATGGCAGCAGATTTCTGTGTACAGAACCTCACAATTTTAGTGTAAAAATGTTATCAGTCATCCTAGTAAATATAAAAATCCCATATAAAAATCTTTCAAGCCTACGCTCAGCTAATAAACTTCTTGTATCCGGACTTAAACCCAACAATAAAGCAGGATATTCCCTTTTCTCTAACACTGTGGGGAAAAGTTTGAATCTACTTCCTAGTAAACTTACATCTCTGTCCTCTACTACACTTTTCAAAAAGCAACTCAAATCACACCTTACCAGCCACTGGCTATGTCCCTGTACTAACCCTGACTAAGGCTTTCTCTGTCTATTTTCATCTTTATCAGTTTTTCCTATGCTATTACTCACTTTATTGTCACTTTAAGCCCTCTACCTTCTAGTTGTACTTATTGTACCCAGGAAAGCCAGAATTGACATCTCTCTGTCTCTTTTATGACCCCCCCACTAACTCTCCAATCCTATTTTAACTAGTCTGTTCTCATGTTACTCTCTCTTAACCTTCAGCTGGGAATCAAAAAGGGTTATCTCAACTCATGTTTGTTCTACATGTTCTACTATATTCCAAGTATGCTAAATTGCCTTGAAACACCTGTTTTTTTTTTTGTCTGTCAAGCTATTTGTAACTCTAATGTTCTCTAACTGAAGTTTTAATGTTCTGTTTCTTTATCTGTTTTATGTGGAGCTTTTCTCCCCGGGCCTCTACTGAAAATGGACATATATCCAGTTAGACTAGCCTGGCCAACAAATGTAAAACAAAAATAAAATAAATAATAAATAGTAAACTGCCTAATAACTGCTATTTACTCTAGCTGCCCTAAGTGAAGTGCAATTGTAGGATGCATGGATCCTGCAGTTGCAATAACTGGATGGGATTAGAAACCTTCATGTGTAAACACTTTTCTAGTGAACATTAGGTTGAGCCAGACCCATAGTTGAGAAATTTTCTGAAATTCAGTATGTTGTAATGTTACACAGAAGGGGTGCTAGCAGGGACACACAGGGGCTAGTGTCCTCTCTGTGAAACTGTGTGACATCCCTGAGTGCTCCAGTCCCTGGAACACAAAGCAAAGTGCTGTCTCATTAAATGATTTGCTCCAAGTAACCAAGGATGCAAATAGATATGAAATTATTCAAACCTTGTACCTTTGACTATAAGAAGACGTTTGTTAACATAAATACCAAACAACTCCAAATCACTTAAAAATGTTAGTAGAACAATAAGTGGTGTGTGGACGTGCACTCTCTGAACAATAAAGACTATGAAAATGTAATGACTGACATTATTGACTGAGAATAATCCTCAGTGATTTACCAGCAAAAAGAAGTTAATAAGGAGCAGGGCATAAATATGAGGTAAAATCAGTGATGCTCTTCAAAATCGGAGACAGATAAAAGAAGAACCACTCTAATTCACTTAAAAAGTTAAAGGAATAGCAGCTTTGCATAAACATGCATTTCTGACATTTGAACAATAAAACCTATGGAACTCTAATAACTAGGCATTACTTACTTAATGATTTTTAACCCTCAGTGATTTATCAGAAAACAAAGACATAAATGAAGGTGTGTCAGTTAGTACAAAGGATTAAGGCTCTAAGCTCTGAGTGAGCTGTTTCGTGTAGTTAGTGGTACAAGGTTTGATTCTTTCTACCTCAGTTTGCCAACTGTGTGACTTTGTCACTTAACCAGGCAGTGAGTGTTACTGGGTTGACCATTTACCTGGTTTAAAACACAGAAAAACAAAAAAGATTAGGCATACATATTAGGCTAAATGCTCGTGCAGTTTCTGACAATAAGAGCAGATCTGGATCATGGTCAAATGCGTGCCTCAGAAGAGTAAGTGACCAGAGTCCCCCCCCCCAGCCATGCCAGTATCCCATCACTTGACTGTCTCTATCTAATTATCATAAAACTCTAGTAAATCAAAACAGCAGGACTGAGCGAAAACAAGTGCAACACTTAAAATTCAAAGTACTTTATTATCAATAATTAATAAGATAAGCGCTTTCGCTGTGTAGCTTCATCAGATCTTACATTCATTCTAAGATTCCACATCTTATATATACACAGGTTTTAAACAATTAAACAATTAAGTAAGTTAATTGGTATGATTATTTAAAGAAGCAGGCAGACATCAAAGACCCAGCTTAATATACAAATCTGATAAAGATAAAACCATTTAAAAACAATCTCATATATAAAGTATACATAGGAAACACATATATAAAAAGTTATATAAAAAATATATATAAAAAACATATCAGTTAGTACATATATATTTGTAATTAAAATAGATATTAGTGTGAGAAAGATTCTATAGGCAAGTATGCTTAATGTCTAACATATAAAATTTCATATATATGTATGTATAAATTAATATAATGTCTTATAAAATAAAGTAACCACACTACATGTGGTAACTAAATCTATGACGTAATGACATGGTAGTGATATAAAAGACAATTCGTTTACAGAGAAATAGAATACCTATTTCTAGGGGGTTTATCTAATGTTTCTACGCTGTCTTAATTTTGGCTTGATAGAGGCCCTATCATTGAGGCCTAATCCTTTATCTGATCTTAGTAGAATTATCCATTCAGTTTCCTTACTCTCTGTATATATCTTAATGTCACCCCCTCTAGAGTTGGGAGTAATTACTTCAAGTACTATCCATTCTGTATAGATTTCCTATCAAATTTAGGATGGCATAACATTCTTTTTAAGTTGTGTTTATTCTTAAAGATAAACCTCGGTGTTTCTCCTACTATCTGTTTAATTTCTTCATCTATCTGTAATATACCCCAGTGTTTGTCTATAATCTGCTTAATCTCTATATGATCAGATGAAAAGAAGGTGGAGAATTTAGTGAAAGATTCACTCATATTTTGTTTCTTATTATAGCTAGCACTGTTCGATCCAAAGTATGGCATAGCTGAAGTGGAGCGTAAATTGTACACTTCGTCTATCTTAGAATGTATTTCCTCGACTTTATATCCTCTGTTTAATAGTCTATATTTCAAATCATTTATGCCATCCTAAATTTGATAGGAAATCTATACAGAATGGATGCACAAGACGCTGTGGTCGCTGTAATTTCTGTTGTTACATAGACAGTAAGACAGAGTTCTTTCATCCTGATCAACAGAAAGTTTTTAATATAAGAGCTGAAGCCAACTGCATGACTTCTCATGTGATATACCTAGCTGTTTGTCAATTATGTTCATCCTTCTATGTTGGTAAAACAAATCGACCACTGAGGGATAGGATAAGGGAACATGTATATCACATAAGGAAAGGTACATTACATAATGCCCTTGCCAAGCATGTAGCATTAAATGACGACACACATAGATTTTTGTTCAAGGTACTTGAAGTAATTACTCCCAACTCTAGAGGGGGTGACATTAAGATATATACAGAGAGTAAGGAAACTGAATGGATAATTCTACTAAGATCAGATAAAGGATTAGGCCTCAATGATAGGGCCTCTATCAAGCCAAAATTAAGACAGCGTAGAAACATTAGATAAACCCCCTAGAAATAGGTATTCTATTTCTCTGTAAACGAATTGTCTTTTATATCACTGCCATGTCATTACGTCATAGATTTAGTTACCACATGTAGTGTGGTTACTTTATTTTATAAGACATTATATTAATTTATACATACATATATATGAAATTTTATATGTTAGACATTAAGCATACTTGTCTATAGAATCTTTCTCACACTAATATCTATTTTAATTACAAATATATATGTACTAACTGATATGTTTTTATATATTTTTTTATATATAACTTTTTTATATATGTGTTTCCTATGTATACTTTATATATGAGATTGTTTTTAAATGGTTTTATCTTTATCAGATTTGTATATTAAGCTGGGTCTTTGATGTCTGCCTGCTTCTTTAAATAATCATACCAATTAACTTACTTGATTGATTAATTGTTTAAAACCTGTGTATATATAAGATGTGGAATCTTAGAATGAATGTAAGATCTGATGAAGCTACACAGCGAAAGCGCTTATCTTATTAATTATTGATATTAAAGTACTTTGAACTTTAAGTGTTGCACTTGTTTTCGCTCAGTCCTGCTGTTTTGATTTACTATAACTTTGATTTATACTGCTTGCACGAGCGTTTACCAGCATAGCAGCAGCCTCCATTACTTGTTTTATATATCATAAAACCTCTGTTGAAACCTGTCAGTTTCTGTATTATCTTCTTCTTCTTCACTTTTACAACGATCACAGAGAATGCTGTTGTGTTGATTAAGTCAGACTCCTCCGTTTGGATCAGCATGTTCTCTCTGACTTAGGGCTGTTGTCTGAATACATTCCTTCTTGCCTGTCCTAAATGTTTCTCAATATGTTCCAAGATTGCCATGCTGTTACTTTGACCTGCCTACACCCCCTTTTCCATATCTGCCACTGGACACTCTTTATATATGTCTTGTGTCCATTGACAGTCTGTCCTGTGTTTCCATCTGTCAGGTCCTATCTAGCACCCAGCTGGCCACAGCAGATGTCCCTTTTGCATCTAGCATTATCTTCCCTTACATTAATGTCATCCCTAAGGTCTGTTCCTTTTGACCCTCTTAACCTTCTTGACTGCCTTCTCTTGCCTTCACCCCTTAATGCTTCTGGCAGAATCCTATCTTGATCAAAGTACCCTTTTTAATTAACCATTCTATAAAACATCACACTTCCTTTTCTGTTACGGCTTACCTTGTGCTATCTTCTCAGGTTGGCAATTACTTCTTGATATACTGTCCTTTCATTTATTTGACTTTTGTTGGATTTATTTGATATTTCTGTAGCTATTTCTCCTGGTGATACATTATACGGTATAGATTCATTTGTTTGTACAGAGGTTGCATGATTTGCCAAAGTGCAAAAGTTCAACCTCCAGATCTCCAAAATTATGAAAAAAAGGTGAGACTTTCAAATGAGCGAATGTACATTTGCATTTGCTCATTTGAAGTCAGCATTTTAGGTGCTGATCGCACTATAGCAGGAATCGGGAAATTAATCCTTTCCGTCACTGTAGTGCGATCTCAGAGTTTGTATATTAAAGTACGGGAGATGGGGGGTGCAGGGGTGCTTGCCCCCCTGCATAACACTGTATGTAAATTTTTCTATTTCGAAAATGGTTGAATCTCATTTTCAAGATTACCATTTTCAAAATCTTGGTATGTTCAGAGTGTTGTGATTCGACATTTAAAGTCGCACAACCGTACGACTGCCGGAATGTGTTTCGGTCAAATGAATGTATACCCATTATACTCCCTCTTTTTATCCTTTGACTCACTGACGATGGGTTTTTGTACTTTTCTGTGGATACCATTAACCTATCATGTGACACAGCAATCTTTCCCAGCACTCTTTCCCTCTGGCACTAATGAGTCTCTGAAGCTGACTCTGCAACTAATTCTCTATTTTTTATGTCCTGGCTTCAAATGAAATGATAAAGAAATATAGGGGTTCCCCTTAGCTCTTGGTTCCATAATATCTGTAATCACCTCTGCTAGGCCTCTGCTGGTCTGGATTTCAATGTTGCTCTGGGAAAATCCTCAAACACTGTCTTGAGGATCTCAACTGTGACAGAGGCTGCTCCCGTAGACATCTGGCATTTTTCCACCTCTCCCCATGGACCACCTCCTTCTATTCCAGCCCTTCACAACTACTTAACATATCCTTACCTGTCCTGACCCCATACCCCCACCACCATTGCCCAGGACTCTTCTCTGAAATATCCCAGCTCAGACAAACTCAGCCTGGCTGCTAGCCAACCTGTATTAATTTTTGCTATTTCCTAAGCCCTCAGCCTGGCTGCTAGCCAACCTGTATTAATTTTTGCTATTGCCTAAGCCCGCAAACTTTTGTTATTATAGTGAATTTTTGTGCTATACCAAACTCTAGCAGTGTAATACTCTTAGATTAGACTGCTTTATATAATTTCTTCCCGTGTATATCCAATTCATTACTACAATATCTTCTCTTCACCCGGTACATCTCCACCACAGCATTGTCTATCTACCCAAAGTATTTTCTCTACTTACTTACTAAACTGCTTCAGTTTAACAGTCCTGCCATTAATAATTCACATTACCTGACAAATATGGAAGCCTTATCTACCTGTATCCCTTTGGATAGCAGAATAATTGCACCTGGTATTCTACCTCAATGTAGGAAATGCATAATGCTCACCAAAATGCAGCTGCTATTTGAATGACACTACATGATTTGTAAATGGTGCAATTATCTATATAACCTGGTCAATTACACAAATGGTCAGCAAGCAGTGCATAAACTTACATACACCTCTACAAGATCACACTAACCTAACCTATGCTGAAGTTGTAAAAAAAATCCCTCCCCAACTTCCAAGACTCAGGACAAAAGAGCCTTAGCAGCAATCCACAAAAGCAACTCCAGCAAACTCATATGTCTCAGAGAGTCATCAAGATGCAGACTATACAACTCTCACTGCCACTGTTTGCATGTCCACATAGAAATATTCCAGTAAATTGTGAGATTATATTATTAGGCACACTGACTCTGCACAGACGAGGCTGGATAAAGACAGAGTGACATTCTCCTGCTTTCCCAGTGTCACTATCCATGACATCATGAGGACCCTACAGTCCTTCCAATGGAACACATTGCTATATCATTTAGCATTCAGCTTCAGACTGTTATCCTGATACCATGAGCTTGCCTACGTTGCACTCAGGTAGAGGATATAAGTGCCTGCTGCAGGGGAGTTGATGATGTTTCCCAGCTTGCAGTTGTCACAAAAATGAGTTAGCCAGAGACTTTCAACATCATGTCCAACATCAGAAAAGTAGATTCTAGAAAGAAGTGGTCTCAAACAAATCTCTGGGGTGCACCATTCATGACAAGTCTCTTGCAGGAGACTGCACCATGAACTCTAATAGACTAGTATCTAGCGGTTATCCAGTTAACAATCCAGTGAGTTATACAGTAATTTATACTGAGTTTGGGTGTCAGAAAAGGGTCTTAGCAAATGCAAGGAAAGCTATATGCATGAAGATACACTCAAAAAGTCCTTCTGCGACTCTTTCAAAGAATTCAGCTATGGTTACTAGGAATGATCTCAAATTTATAAAGCCAAATTGCTTATGGTCAAGTGACTGGAGGCTCTCTTTGTCCCATGACCTTATAAATGATGCTGGTGAAGCTGATAGGTCTACAGTTGCCAGGTTTCATAGTGTCACCTCTCCTGTGGTGGGGAACTACTAGAGCTGTTCTCTAGGTTTTTGGTGTGTGTTATTAGTATGTGGCTGAATAGTTTAAGGAAAAGTTGTAATACGAGGTGTTTCATGTTCACAAGGAAATAGCTCAGTATGTTATCTAGACTGATACATCTGGTGCATTTCATCCAAGACAGCGCTTTTCTTTAAAATTATCTATGTATATTTACCTTTTGTTGACCAGATTAGACCTCCAGACCAGTGGCTTTGTTTCAGGAGAGACTCAGAGTGTTATTCACACTGACTAGGAGATATTTAGCCAGAGCGCTAAGGAAATTCCTGTTTTTTTTTTTTTTTTTTTTTTTTTCAGTAAGTGCCATTAGATCTTTTACATCCACCAGCGCTACCAGCACTTCAGAAAGAAGGGACCTTGGTTTAACACCTCACCTGAAGGGTGGCAAAGTCAGAGGTGTACCCCTCCCACCCCTACCCTCCCAATTGCTCTGCAGAGGCAGTAACAGGAAAACAAATGAAATCATGCAACTGGGGTAGGAGTAGAAGCCACAGCCTTCTGATCTTCTAGTATCAAAGGTAAATGTGCTACCTGTTCTAAGCTGATTACTCTGTGGGGGGTGCACTGATTTCTTTTTGCAAAACGTTCGGAGGCAACAGACGGGAGCAACTGGAGCTGCATTTATCTGCAATGATTCTGACTATATCCTCAGAGTTTGAGTTAGTGATAATATTAGCTGTACGTACAATGATGGGTATTATTTCACAGATTATTTAATTTAAATAGCACTTTGTGGTTATAATTTGCAGATGTAGCAATTGTTAGCTCATAATTACCTCTGTAGGAATTGATCATGTTCTCGAGTTCCTTGTTAACCCTTTTCAGCTTAATTAAAACATGCTAAGTTTTTGTCCTGTTCCTTAGGGCTATGAGCTTTATCATTTTATTGTAGAGCTGCTTATAACTAAGTTCCACCAAAGCAGTTATTTTCTAAATTTGACAATGTATTTGTGGAGAAAAGGACCATGAACCTCTATGTAATAACTGAGATGGTAGTATTAACGTTGGGTATATTTGTCAGTCACTAAGTGCAAAGAAACTGGCCTTGGAGAAGTCTCTAAAGACAGCTCAGCTGGTAATTAACCTGTGCTAGGACAACATGGTGAATACAACAGTGTGATGATTGATTTGGCCAGTGAGGGTATGGCAATGAGAAACGGACAGAGGTAGACTGTGTTGGGAGTATAAAATTGAATATGTTGATGCCACTTGGTGGGGGCTACTATTTGATTAAGGAAGATTGCAGTGATAAAGTCAAGAAACTGTTAGGTATGTTTATTTATTTGTAGAGGGCTAGGTTTGTCAATCTATGAAGAGGAAATTCCATTGAAAGATGATGTCTGGGTTAATGGAAAGAGACTGTACTTTATGAATATATGTTTTGTGATTTGTGGGTGTCATAAACAGGGATCGACAGTTGGTCAGGATGTGTTATGATGCTGTTTTCATTGATATTATGATATGAAGAAGTTCAGAATCATTGTCCTGGCTAA
Organism: Protopterus annectens; assembly: GCF_019279795.1. Taxonomy (NCBI): domain Eukaryota; kingdom Metazoa; phylum Chordata; order Ceratodontiformes; family Protopteridae; genus Protopterus; species Protopterus annectens. The sequence continues at coordinate 155,443,912 of NC_056745.1, forward strand.
TTAGTCTAAAGATGTGATAAAGACAGATGTGTCACCAGATTCCTATTACCAAATAGAAGAGGCTAAACATCAAACGGCCTTAACGTTGGAAATGCTGTTCAACAATGTGCTTTTTGTGAGGTCGCAGTACAGTGAAGACTGGAATATTTGCCCTTTCCTCACTGTAGAGTTGGTATATATAATCAGCAAGGTTGTGGGGGGGGGGCACAGCCCCCCACAAATGTGACTTTGAGGTCCGGCATTTTCAGCCTTTAGGCCGTTCGATGTTTAGTGTCTTCAGTGTTCTAATATAGACCCGTGTCACCATTAGTATTACTGCTATCTACATCTGCAGGCCTAACCAGTCATAGGCAAAAAAGACAGGTAAGGAGGGAGAGATGTCACTGCTTTAGAAACAGTTACAGTGACAACACAAATATCCATGTTTTGAGATTTAGAAAGAGCCCATGGAAGGTCATTTTCTTAGTTAGGCTTTTAGCATTGAGCAGTGTTGCACTTGCCAGATAATAATTTGTATTTACTAGGTTGGTAGCCTGAATAGACAAACACTGCATACAATGAGGCACTATGGCAACATACTATGTCTCAGTCACTATGTGGTAGCCCTGTTTTATTTTTTAGTGCAAATCTAGCATCCCTGCTATGCTGAGCAGCTGAACATCTCTGTGCCCTGATGTCAAAGTTCTGGTCATTGCTGTACCAAAGCAGGCCATAAGAGATGCACAATCTGACTTGCTTCACAGTATATATAGCAACAGTTCTAGTACAACTGCTGCTACTGTATTTCTCTATGTCCACCAGAAGAATATTTAAGGTCTATTTATCAGGGGGAATTATGATGCTATTTATCAGGGGAATTATGATGCTTTTGTAAGCTGTATAATATACAAGGATATGTGACTCTACAGATTATTTCACTTTTTTGCAGGCACCGTTGTTGTAGGCAAGTGACATGTTAAAGTTGCAAGAAGCAATGGTGTATCACTGCCTTAAGTACTTATGAGCTAAGGCTTAGTTATACAAGGCTATTTGACTGAGGTATTGGTGGATTGGTCTATTGACCCCTTTCAACCATGACCCCGACTCTAGGAGCAGCAATAGACAATGTAGATAGAAACATTTCTACAACAAAAAGAAAAAGAAATGTGAAACATTCGTACATTACAGAGTAAGCTGAAGCACTCAGTCAATATTGGAAGTCAAAGTATTAAAAACAACTGCTTCTTTGTATAGTGACAAGCAGGTTGATACAGTTATACAATACAGGAAATTAATTACATACAGCAAGTGTAGAAAGAAGTATTTCACTTAAAATGAGTTGCATTGTTAGAACATAAATGCATGCAATGAATAAAGGGTACAGATCATAAGGTAATTATCATATAAGAGGCTCACTTGAAGCCAGGAGAGTAAGGTTTGATTTTAACCAGGGTACCTAAAGTAAGAACATAGGTTCATAGGTAGGTACTAGGCTATCTGCCTGAGGGCATTTATAAGCCTAGCCAGAGTGTGTCGGCTTTTGCCACCCCATTGATTAATTAACTGATCCTCTGTCAAGCAGAGCCAATGAACTGATTCCAGGGATGTCTTTTCTGTTACCCATCCACTCATCAAGGTTTCTCTTGAAGAGTGTTAGTGAGGGGCTCTGCCTGATGTAATTTGGAATTTTGTTCCAAAGCATGGGGAGTCACTGTGATAGGAATCTATCCCTCCAGCAGGTTCTATTTATTGTTGTTGTGAGGTTTAGCTCACTAGAGCGCGTGGCTCGCAGTGACTTGGATTTCTTTAGGTGGAGCATGTCCATCAATTCTGAGTTGGACATGGCTTTGTAAGTCAGGCAGAGATCACCTCTGAGCAAGTGATATGCCACTGAGTACAGCCAGAGTTTTTCAGTCGGGCTGCATAGGATATATGTTTGAGGCCAGTAATCCTCTTGGTGAGGTACTTTTGTGGTCTTTCCAGCTGTTGGAAGTGTCTTGTGAGGTACATCCCAAATGAGGCATTGTACTCTATGATGGGTCTAATGAGTGACGAGTAGAGGGGCACTATAACCTCTTTATTTCTAGATGTGAACCCTTTAGTAACTAGAAGGGCCACATAGAAGGATTTCCTAACTACTTTGGCAATATGGTTGTCAAAGGAGAGATTACTATCTACCTGGATCTCCAGATCTCTTATTACCTCTTCTGTATTAAGGGGGCTGCCACCTATGTGGTAATTCATTGGTGTTATGTTTTTCCCAAACGGGATGACTATGCATTTTTTGGCATTTAGCTTGAGGCCATGATTTTGACACCAGGTGCCTGTCTCAGTAAGGCCTTTTTGGAGGATGTCCGTGTCAGCCGGAGAGTCAATTATGGTTCCCAATTTGCAGTCATCGGCGAACTTGGATAGCCATAGTCCTCCTGTGTTTGCCTGTACTTCTGAGAAGTATATGCCGAACAGTAGGGGAACCAGGACCGAGCCTTGTGGGACACCACTTGTGACTGGTTTAGAGTCGGACCTGGAGCCCGCTATTCTTACCGTGTGAGTTCTGTCTATAAACCAGTTGGCAACCCATCTCATGATGTAAGGGTTTATGTTCAGGCTGGTGAGTTTTTCTGTAATATCCAAGTGGGGAATGGTGTCAAAAGCCTTGGTGAGGTCAAGGTAGGCTGTGTGAACCACCTTTCCCTCATCTATGGCCTTGGTGACTGTCTCAAAGAAGTCATCCAGTTTTAGTAGGTATGATCTTCCCTTAACAAAGCCGAACTGGGTCGGGTCAAGTGTTTGGAGGTTCCCAATGTCTTTGTTAATGAGTTTCATGATGATGCCCTCCATAGCCTTGCAGACCAGGCTAGTCAGGCTTATGGGGCGATAGTTACCAGGGTCAGTTGTGGCCCCTCCTTTGTGGAGAGGAATAACCATTGCTGTGCACCATTCTATGGGCATGTAGCCCGTGGAGAGGCTGAGGTTGAACAGCGTGTTTAGGTAGGGGGTTAGTTCGTTCTGTAGTTCGTGCAAGACACAGCCTGGGACACCATCTGGTCCCATTGATGCTGTGTTTTTGGCTTTTGAAAGAGCTGTTTTCACCTGTGCGTCTGTGATTTTTGGGACACTACACTTTTCCGGTATTGTTGTTGGCCCTTTTGGAGGTGAGAGGGTGGTGAAGTTTGCACTGAATCTATCTGCCAGGATGTTGGCAATATCAGTAGGTTCAGTATACTATTTTGCACTAGTTCAGTGCATATCTGCGAGTTGCCACTTAGATTCTTAACATAGCTAAAGAAGTCTTTGTGGTTATCTTTTGAATCCTTGGCTATTTTTCTTTCAAAGTTAGCCTTGGATGATGTCATGAGGGACCTTAGTTTTTTTCCTGATACTGATCAGGGATGTCTTTCCTTCTTGGGATTTGCTTTTTTTTCTGAACTAGTTTCCTCCTTCTGTTGTATAACCTGTTTATTGCAGGGGTCCACCAAACTGGTTTCCTTCTCTTAGAGGAGTGAGTCTTGGTTTTGCTAGGGATGGCACGATCCATGCATCCTTGTAGGTGCTCATAGAGTGCATTTGTAAAGGTTTCTGCATCTTGGGCAGCATTATCCTTTAGCGTGGGGGCTGAGAAACTTACCACCTCTGTCTTAAGTAAGATGAAGTTTGCTTTAGAAAAGTTTTTTGCTGTGATTTCCTTAGTTGGAGCGGTGGTGGGGTGTGGACATCCAGAGTGATTAGTTTATGGTCTGATCTAACCAGTGATGGGCTGACCTCCAGGGTGGAACACCTGTCGCCCATGTTGGTGATGACCAGGTCCAATATGTTTTTACCTCTGGTAGGGGAGTTTACCAGCTGATCCAGAGTGTTTGAGTTGATGAATTCCAGGAAAAGCTGGGCCTGGGAATTTGTACTCGAGTAGTTTTCCCAGTGAATGGTAGGGTAATTGAAATCACCCAATATCAGGGAATTCGGTAGGACCTTCATGTCTTCCAGTGTCTCCAGAAAGGTGAAGTGGTGGTCCTGGGTCATGGAGGGTGATCTGTAGCAGGCCACAATTTGCATTGCAGATTTGCCCGATGTTAATTGCACATGGATGATCTCAGGGGTATCATGCTGCGCCACTAACCTGGAGGTGTAGGTATCCTTGAAGAATATGGATACACCCCCTCCTTTTGTGTTTCGGTCCATGTTCTGTGGCCAAAATATGTGGTATGAGTTGTAGACCAGTAATGCTGTGGTGCTCTCTGGAGCCTTGAACCAGGTTTCAGTTACTGCACAGATGTCAACGTTCTCCATACTGAGGAGTGCTTCGAGCACGTGTATTTTGAGATTTAAACTCCTGGCACTGAGTAGTATAACCCTCAGTTTTTTGTTAATTGTGCTGTTTATGGAGGTGGGTTTGACTTTTGAGCCTTGCCTAAAAAAGGCAATATGAGGGCAGCAAGAGCCTTGGCCAGTATTCGAAAGCCTAGGGGTGACAGGTGCAAGCCATCTCTTGTGAAACAACGTGGCTTGTCGATCATGTCGTCCCAGGCTGACAGACACTGGATCCCCTTTGAATGACACCAGAAGCTTAACCAATTGTTGAAATTGATCATTTTTTCTTTATACTGAGGTATCATTCTTGGTGAGGGCAGGATGCTACTCAGGGTCAGGGTCATACCAGCCTGGGCTGCATGATCAGAGAGCTCTTCCATGTCTCTTTTCATGTAGTCCAAGGAGGTACATCTCAGGTCATTCACACCAACATGAACAATGACAGAGTGATATTTGTACTTGTTCTGGAGTGACCTGAGTGCTTGTGTTATGTGGTGGATTCTGGCTCCCGACAGGCAGCTAACAGTAACCTTTTGCTTGTCCAGCCTAGTGAGTGGGACGTCAGTGTGCCTGACTATAGTCACCTATTACTAGTGTGTTAGATATGTTGTTTCACCTTAAGGGCTGTGATTGTGTGGCACACTGATTTTGTGTTTTATGTGTTGTCTGGTTTGTGACGGGAAGTGCAGGTTGTTTGGGTGTCTGCTTTGGAGGTCTCTGATGCTTTTGCAGGTTTTTATTTAGAGCCTCCAAGTATGATTTTGTGTATTCATGTGTATTTTTGCCAGTGCTGTTTTAGTAGGTCTGTGTGCAGCTGGAGGTGTGGCGCAAGTGTTAACCTTCTCCTCTTGACTGTCTGTTCCAGCCTTGGGTGGAGACAGCATAGCTTCCAGTTTGGCTGTTTGGCTGTATAATTGCATCTCTCGCATACGTTAGTGTTTTGTGATAGGAGGAGAGGGTTGTCTGTGTACATGAAGCAGTTGTAACATTGCCTCAGGATACTCAGATTCACCAGCTGAACTGGAGAGTGCACCTGAAGTTGCCCTTTGGTCATGCCTGAATAGTGGGGTGAGCTGCTTAGTCGCTTGGTTGGTGAGGGGTGAATAAAGAGCCTTGCCCTGCTGGGCAATCAGTGTCAGGGTATATTAGTGCTTGCTATTAGGTCTGAACAAGTGCTGGGCTGTAAGATGCTTTTTGAGTGCTTAGGTTGAGAGTTACACTAGTTTCAAGGGAAAAACTGAAGAGGAGACTTAGTGGAGCCGGGATTAATTTAACTGCAGCTAACTGGCACTGCCCGGTGTGCAAAACCATGAAAACGCGGTTTTTATAGTAGGGAAATGAAAGAGATAGAAATTAGCCCAAAATGGCCAATAAACTACTAACTTCTGGGCTGGAACCACTCCTCCAGGGACAGATAGGTTGCTCAAAGCTCTCCTCTCTCACAGGTGAACAGATAAACTTCCTTCTATCCAAGTAAGGTATGGGCAACTCAGAAACTAGTATCACAGCCCTGAATTCAGCACTAGCCTGAAAACTGGACTATATTAGCTTAGAAAGGCGGAAAACAAGGAATTGTTTTGATTTTTTTTTTGTTTTTTTGAAAAGATAAGGCAAAAACAGGAAAAAATATACTTAAAACAGCTTTAAACGACTGCAAACGATCAGAAAAGGCTATCACACTTTAGTGTGTAGCCTACAACAGTTAAACAAATTATTTAAACAAAAAACAACTTTTTAAAAGTGCAGGCAGTCAAATAAGTACAATATGTGAAAAAAACAAGCTTTTAAATCACAATAAATGCTGGAAAATCTGAATTTAGGCGGAAAACAGTTAAGTACAGCAAGAAAGTACAGAAAACTGATACTTAATCACTCCAAGGTCTCTCTTCTAAGCTAGAAGGCTTGTATCAGTTTAAGGTTTTCCAGTGCTACTCAGTAGGTTAGTTACAGGAAAGATGGGAAACAGGCATAGATGTGGTCTTTTAAACCAGAAAGTTGAAAGAGATGGACAAACTGTCCAAATGGTCAATAAACTACAATTTCTGGGCCAAGAACCTCTCCTCTCATGGTAGACAGGCTACCTAGTACTTACCACTCCCACTGATAAGCTAGAAGTATTTCTTCCAACACAGAAAGGCTTGCGGGGCTCAGAAGCTTACCAACAGTCCTGGATACAGCAACTCTGTATCTGGACTAGGTTAGTTACAGGAAAGGTGGGAAACAAGCGCAAGTGCGGCTTTTAAACCAGAACGTTGAAAGAGATGGAAAAAGACTGCCCAAACGACCAGTAGCTACAATTTCTGGGTCAGGAACTACTCCTCTTGTGGAAGATAGGCTACCTAATGCTTACCACTCCCACTGATAAGCTAGAAGGCTTCCCTCCAACACAGAAAGGCTTGGGGGGCTCAGAAGCTTACAAAGAGTCCTGGATACAGCAAATCTGTACCTGGACTAGACTAGTTACAGGAAAGGCGGGGAACAAGTACAAATGTAGGCTTTTAAGCCAGCAAGTTGAAAGAGATGGAAAACTGCCCAAACAGCCAAATAAACTACAATTTCTGGGCCAAAACTCACTTTAACCATGGAGGATAGGCTACCTAGTGCTTACCACTCCCACTGATAAGCTAGAAAGCTTCTCTCCAACACAGAAAGGCTTGGGGGGCTCAGAAGCTTACTAACAATCCTGGATACAGAAAGTCTGTAACCGGACTAGGCTAGTTATAGGAAAGGTGGGAAACAGGCACAAGTGCGGCTTTCAATCCAGAAAGTTGAAAGAGATGAAAAAAAACTGCTCAAACAGCCAATAGCTACAATTTCTGGGCCAGGGACCACTCCTCTTATGGTAGATAGGCTACCTGATGCTTACCACTCCCACTGATAAGCTAGAAGGCTTCCTTCCAACACAGAAAGGCTTGGGGGGCTCAGAAGCTTACAAAGAGTCCTGGATACAGCAAATCTGTACCTGGACTAGACTAGTAACAGGAAAGCCAGGAAACAAGCGCAGACACGGACGTTTAAATCAGAAGGTTGAAAGAGATGGAAAAGGTTCCAAAATGACCAATAAACTATCATTTCTGGTCCAGAAACCACTCCTCCTGTGGTAGATAGGTAACCTAGTGCTTACCACTCCCACTGATAAGCTAGAAGGCTTCTCTCCAACACAGATGGGCTGGGGGGGGTGCTCAGAAGCTTACCAACAGTCCTGGATACAGCAAATCTGTACCTGGACTACACTAGTTATAGGAAAGGCAGGGACCAAACGCAAAACGGGCTTTTAACCAGAAAGTAGAAAGAGATGGAAAAACTGCCCAAACGGCCAATGAACTACAATTTCAGGGTCAAAACCCACTCTTCCCATGGTAGATAGGCTACCTAGTGCTTACCACTCCCATTGATAAGCTAGAAGGCTTCCCTCCAACACAGAAAGGTTTGGGGGCTCAGAAGCTTACCAACAGTCCTGGATACAGCAAGTCTGTATCTGGACTAGACTAGTTACAGGAAAGGAAGGAAGCAAGCTTAGATTTTTTTTTTGTTACAGAAAAGCAGCTAAAACAGCAGTAAATACAATTCAAATTGTAGTGCAGGCTAGCACACCTGAGTGTGTAGCAACACTACGGCAAATACAGTTCAAATAAATGCAATTAAATTAACAAATGACTAAAAAACAAGTGCAGAAGGCAGTAAATTAGAAGGCTACTAACAAGCAGTAATAAGTGCAGAGTAAGAGCGACTGAACAGATAGCACGCAGAAGAGCAACTAAGACAGTTACAGTAAGAGCAGCTGAATTTAAAAAAAAAAAAAAATATATATATATATATATATATATATATATATATATATATATATATATATATATTTTTTTTTTTTGAGGGAGGGAACAGAGCAGGATTAAGAGGCTACAGAGGTTGTCCTTCCCAAATGCTCTCTTTGTACACAGTAGGAGTGCCTGAAATCAGAATATGATCTCACTGCGCTCAGCTGAGTGAGCAAATGAGATGAGCCCAGAAGGAGTATCCAAATACAAATCTACAAGAGGGGCAGGCAATTTCAAAGCCACCAACATTAACACCAAAACAAAAACAGGGAGGGTGGGTGCGGAACTAACTGTAGAAAGACAGCCACAACTTCAGTTGAGTTAATATTCAGTGAAAAACAAAAATAAATAAATTAAATACAGTATTATATGCAAAAGAGCAGATAAAAGTGTACTTAAATTCACTTATACGTCCAGCTGATTTCAGGTAGATGTTAGCTAGCCAAAGCTCTGATATTAAGCAGAGATAACTCAAAATGTACCACTTATATAAAGCAAGACAGAATGTCAGTGATGAGCTGAAACTACCCCCCACTGCTATCAATGGCTAAACAGAAATTCTAAAAAGTGCTCTGTAGAGAGACAGCCACAACTTCAGCTGAGTTAATATTCAGTGAAAAACACAAATAAATAAATTAAATACAGTAGTATATGCAAAAGAGCAGATAAAAGTGTACTTAAATTCACTTATACATCCAGCTGATTTCGGGTAGATGTTAGCCAGCCAAAGCTCTGATATTAAGCCATTCTTTCAGAAAATATTTCTTCTATTAAGGCATTTAACTTTAGTTGTTTCCTAACTCAAAAAGGAGATTATTCTAAATAGTGGGACCAAGTCTTGAAACTGCTTTCTCTCCCATCTTGTATTTAAATATGGATTAAGTAGTTCTGGAAAGGCATTTTGATTTTATCTAAGTGTGATGAATAAATTTCTAAGTGTTAACAGAGGACACTAATGTAAAACTAAGATTTTGAATAATGCTATAATGGAAAATATATTGGGTCTACTTTGTACTGGGAGAAAATTCAGACCTTTCAGAAGGTCAGAGTGATGTGTGTAGTTAGCAGCTAGAATGGCAAACCTACATATTTTGTTTTCCACAATTTACATAATGCGTTTATATGCTTCAGATTGCAGAGATTGGAGTGGCAAGCCATATAAAACATCTCTAGCCAGTTGCTGCCTAGTGGTTGGGGAAAGGTGGTGGGATGTTTTATAGAAATGCTTTAAGTGACTGATTATTATATTTACAAACTTTTCAGTATGCTTGTTAAATATAAGAAAGCAGCTAGTGTCATTCATGTTCAGCTATTTTTGTTCTGTTACATTGGGTATTGTGTTGTTTGTGTTGCCTTTGATTGTCAGGAGGGATAAATTTGATTGCTTATTTGGGATAGCAAACAGCACAGCAATGTATTTTTTGCATTAATTGCGAGCTTGGTGGGTGTCAGCCTGTCACATCAGAGAGGAAAACTGTTCACGTCTGATATGAAGGATTGAGAAACAGATTACAGATTCTTTTAAAAGCAGGTCACCTGTATACATGATCATGTTAAGTGATGTGATGTCTGTAAACAGATCATTTACTAACAGAGAAAACATTAGTGAGCCAAGTAAAGACCTTGCAGTACACAAATATCAAGATTACCAGGATCTGCAAAAGAATTATTGAAACAGACTTGAAAGATTCTGTCCTAAAGTAGCTTCTAAATGACTTAACAGTACTCATTCCAAAACTGAATGTGCTTAATTTATACAGTGGAAGTGTGTGGGCTACAGTTTCAAAAGCTCTGGTTCTGTCAACAAAGGTAGCTCCAATTAGCAGACATCATTAATGTTACAGTAGATAGTGTCAGTGGCAGAGCATAAAGCCATAATTATACTAAAATCATTTTGAAATCCATGCTGTTGATGATATAAAAGGTCATAGCCGTTTGTGTGTTTGAAAATGTGTTTATTTTGTTAAAGAGAACATATATTGGAGATTGGCCTGCTTTATTTAGGTTTGAGAATCTTTGGAAAATGAAGACTAATGGTAAGAGGAAACTTCCTGACATTAAGAAGAGGTTGTAAATGTCACAAAGTAGTTTTCCTACAGCATTAGCTGCCTTTTTTAGGAGGACTGAGTGCGGGGCAATGAATTTGCCTCCAGAGTATTTAAGTTTGACAGTAGTTTCTGCTTTCTTTAACTGAGGCCCGTTTGAAATAGAATGCGGGGAAGTGGAAGGCAGGGTCATCTAGTTCATTAATAAGTTGATATAAGGAGGGTAATTAGTTTTTCATTTATTGCATTGTGTTCTATGGAAGAATAGAGGAAGTAGTGGATAAATTCTCTAGCAATGTGTCTGCTGTCGCTAGAAGCTGAGTTGGGTAAGGACTGACACATGTCAGTGAAGAAGCCAGTTAACCATTTAATTTCTATCCAAAACTGTTAGGTAAGGAAGTGAGTGAGGTTTGTTTATGTCTAAGAAATGTGGCTTTGACAGAGTTTGTGGCCATTCTAATAGATTTTTCTTTGTTCCCAGTAAGCATGGTGAAGTTGTATGGTCACTGGATTTTCTATGCAGTGCAGCAATTTCAGTAATCAAAGCTATTTCTGTCTTTTTCTCTTAAACTACAATATCTAGTCTGCTTGTGTCAGCCTTCTTAGCTGCTGATATGAGGTGATGCCACATAATCATTACTTCATCATTTTCAGCAACCCTTTGTGGTTCATGTGTCCAATATCTCACAGCTGCTTCTATGCTGTAAATTTCACAAATTCTCCAGCGTAACAATCCTGCCACATTGTTATATCTATCAGTATACAATCCTTCAGCCATCAGTGTATTGCACCCTGCAAAAAGATGTGCAAATGCTTCTAGTCCAGTACCGCAAAACCTACATTTGTCTGTATCGCCTACCTTTACTATGGATTTTATGAACCATCTGGTACATAATCCGCCATCTTTGGCTGCCAATATTAACCTTTCATCTTTTGGTTTAAACTAAGCCATTCACACAACAACTCTTGTTCATGTAGCTGTTACAGCGGATCTCTATATTTCTTGCTATAATTATGATCTTTCTGTTTATATTTTCCTTTTTCCTGATCCTGTCCTTTGCATTCTTTCTTTTGCTTTTTTTGCACTTTCTGTTGCCACCTGATTTTTATCCATGTCTGGTTGGATTTTCATGCCTATGTTTTCCTAAAGGCTTCTTATAACCTAAGCAAAGAGGTCATCTTGGACTTGTTTTGTTCATGTGATTGAACTTTCAATATGTTTGGATCTGATGATGCCAATAACTACATATGCAATCTCACAGTTACCAACCTATATGATTAATCTATTTCAAGGAGGCCCATGCCTCCTTCAGACCGAGGGATAGATAATCTTGACAAACGCTGGTTCTTGTGTATTATTTGGTGACCATTAAGCAATTGTCTTGCTCTCCTGTCAAGCTTAGCAAGGTCTTTCTGTGGCCAGTCCATCATCCCAAAGCTGTAAGTTAAAACTGGAAGTGCAAGTTGATTTATAGCTTGAAATTTATTCCTCGATGTCAACGCAGTTTTCATTTTAGTCTTCTAAAATATTCCTTATTGAGATTTTTGTTCTCATTTTTCATGCCGTATTGCTGTCCCTTCATCCATTCCAAGATATTTGTACACTCCTTCTTGTTCCAAATCTTTTATATCACACTCTTCCACAAGATTTATCTTTTCTGGAGTCTTCAGTTTCCTCTTTCAAATGTTATTTTTGTACATTTGTTGAGACTGTTTGATATTCTTATGTCATCTGAGGTTTTAACAACTTGTAGCTGAACTTCCAGGTGTTTTTTTTTTTTTCCTGATGACTGTACAGTTTTAGGTCATCCACAAAAAGTGCATGAGTGATCCTTTGACTTGACAATTTTATTAGACTCAGACTGAATCCCTGACCTAGGCTGTTGAGTAAACAGTTTAATGGATTGAGAGCAAGACTAAACAGTAACGGTGACAAAGAATCACCCTGAAATATTCCACGCTGCCTTTTCACACCCTGGAGAACAACTTGCTATTTTTGAGGTTCAATAGCAAAGACTGAAATGTTGTCATAGGAACTATAATAAAATGTATCAATGTGAGATGGATCTTGTACAGCTGCAGAGCTGGATAATAGTCACATGGGGCTCTAGGCAAGGTAATGGATTGGATCCCCCCCTCCCACAGCAGCCACACACACACCCAGACATGCAGCTATTTCAGTGTCCCATTATTTGGCTATTTCTCCCCAGTTACCATAAACACTGTTCAAACCTGTCAGTGTGCAGACTGTTTTCTTCTTTACTTCTACAGTGATTACAGATATTTGAATTTAATTTAAAACTTTATTTCAAATTTTATAGAACAAACTTTGATAGACATTTGTTAAGCAAAACAATAAGTCTCACAATGAAAACAGACTTAGCATTAGCAGTAAACTTTTCTGCCCTTAAAACTCACATTCATTGAAATGGCTTTGAAATCCACACTCAAAGAAAATGCATCTGGCCAGTGGCAGATTAAGTTTACCTTTGGGCTGTTTTCAAACCATAGGCCCCTTACACACATTTTTAGAACCATGCATATATGCATGTGTTCATTGATTCACCTTCTTGGTTGCATTAAATTATGTTCCTTATATAATACAGCACAACTTGTTAGAGTATGTTTTAAATTTGTAATTTTGAATATATTTCCAATAAGCAACAAAATAAAATGTATGCACCAATAATGACAAAACTACTCATTTTAGAACATTTCAATCATTAAAAGGCCCCTCAGACTTCTGTCATTACATTCCTCCAATATCAGTCAATATGCAAGCTCTCTGCAGAAGAAAAAGTCATCTGAATAATTCCACATTTATTTATTTATTTAATTAGTTATTTAAATTTGTTGACCGGGAGTGTCCGACTGGACGTAGGTCCATTTTCAGCGGAGGCCTGGGGAGAAAAGCTCCACAGTTAAAATAAACAGACAGTAGTTACATTGGATTACATAGCGATTAACAATTTAACATAGCAATTACTTACAACATATTTACAGATGAAGAACATAGTACATCAGCAGACAACTAGAATCTTTATCTGTGAAGTACATAACAGACATTAACAAATGTTACAATAAGAAGTTCCTGCTGTATAATAAGTACTAGGCTTATGAGCATCTGAGCTTGCTATAATCAAGGTAGTTAGTGGAGTGGAAAGAAAGGTAGTGGCTGGATGGGGTGGGTGATATTAGAGTGTGAGTTGCAAGGGCATAGCCAGCATGTTTTTAGGTGCGCTTTTAGTAAAGTTTTGAAGTGGGTGCAGGATGGTATGGAGGTAATTGTGGGTGGAAGGGAGTTCCATAATTTGGCTATGGTGCAAGAGAATAGTGCTTCACCAGCAGAGTTATTGGCTTTAGTGATCTGCAAGTGATTTTTGTTGCTGGATCTTAGTGGTCTGGTGGTGCGATAGGGTTGGAGTAGATTCTGGAGGGATGGGACATTTTGTGAATGGTTTACTAGTTTGTGGGCGAGTGAGAGTTGATACCACTGAAGGAGGTGAGGGAGTTCAAGCCAGCCCAGTTCAGCAAGTGAGAGACAGTGGTGACTATGGTAGGATGCCCCTGTGGCAAATTTGGCAATTTTGTTGTAGCAGGTCTCTAGCTTGTTTAGTTCGCATTGCCTTAGGTTGGTATATATTAGAGAGGCATAAAGTAGGGTGGAGATAAGGTGGGAATTTGCTATTGAAATCTTTGCTGCTTTGGTGAGAAATTGCTTATTTCTTTCTGTATAATGCTCCTAGTTTTTTGTGGACTTTTTTTATGGTCATGGATATGTGAATGTCAAATTTTAGTTTATTGTCTATTTCCACTCCTAGCAATTTGGTGCATTCAGTTGGATATATAGTGGTGTTGTCTTTTGCTGTGATGTTAAAGTGAGAGTTGTTTTGAATATGTTTGGTGGGTTGGAAGATGAGTAGTTTAGTTTTGTTTGGGTTGAGTATTAATTGAGCATCGGATAACCAAGTTTCAACAGAGGAAAAGGCTTCCTGTGTGACTTTTTGCAGTTTTGGTAGGGACTGGGCTGAGCAGATGATGGTTGAGTCATCTGCGTATTGTATGAGTGTGGCATGTTTGGTGGCAGAGGCTAGATTATTGGTGTAAACAGAGAAGAGTAGGGGTTCAAGGATGGATCCTTGGGAACCCCTATGGAGACAGGTCATTGGGGAGATATGTCATTCTGTCATACAACGGATTGTTGGCGGTCCGACAGGTAACTCTGAAACCAGTTGGTGACTGGTTGTGAGAAGGATAGGTTATTGAGGATAGAGATAAGTTGTTTGTGTGGGACCATGTCAAATGCTTTAGATAGGTCTAGGAAAGTAGCAGAGGAGAGATAGCCATTGTTTTTATGCTGAAGGATAGTGTTAGTAAAGGAGAGTAAGGCAGTGGTGGTGCTATGGTTTGGTCAGAAACCATGCTGAGTACTGGAAAGGAGATTGTTAGTAAGGAGGTAGTCTGAGACCTGAGAGTGTATGCATCTCTCTAGTATTTTGGAGAGTGGAGAGAGAATAGCTACGGGGAGGTAATTGGTTAATTCTGTGGAGGGTCAGCCTTTGTGGAGGGGAATTATATGTGATACTTTCCACAGTGTGGGAATGTAACTTTCTGACAGAGATCGGTTAATCAAGATGGATACTGGGTAGGCCAGAGCATCAGCTGCGATTTGTAGGTATTCACTTGGGAGGTTGTCTGCTGCTAATTTGGTGGGTTTAAGTTTAGTTAAGAGTTTTTTTTATGTTGGAGGTAGGTACAGGAGAAAAAGAGAAGGCAGTGGGAAGATTACTAGTTGAAGGTGTGGGTTGGAGGGGAGGGGGGGGTTGTGTTGTTTAGCTAGTGATAGTATGGTTTGGGTGAAGTGTGTGTTGAATGAGGTAGCAATATTTGCTGTGGAGTGAGGGATGTTAGGAGGAGGGGTACTGACTTTACCTGGGTGGAGGATGGAGTTAATGGAGGACCAGAATTGTTTGGGGCTGTGTTGTGAGGAGTCTAGGGCAGACTGGTAGTATTGGAATTTGTCCTGTTCTATTAGCTTTTGGACTCTATTGCGTAGTTCTAGGAATTTCTGTCTAGTTGAGGGGGTTTTGGTTTTGTGACAGTGCTCCCAGGCTTTATCTCTGTTTTTCATTTCTGACTTAGTGGTTTTCTGTAGTCATGGGGAGGGTTGTGCTTTGGTTCTGGAAAATCTTATGGGGGCATGGTAATTAAGGATGTTCAGGAAGGTACTATTAAAAAATTCAACTGCGTCATCTAGGCTGAGGTACTTTAGAAGATGCCAGTTACATTCTTTGAGGGATGAGATGAATGTGAGTGGGTTAAAGTTCAGTTTTTTACATATTTGATGGTAGATGACAGGTTTAGCTTGGTATAGGTATTTTTTGAGTAGGAATGTTGGGGAGTGATCATCATCATCATCTTCCGGCTTTTCCCGTTAGGGGTCACCACAGCGGATCATCTCTTTCCATTTATTCCTATCCTCTGCATCTTGCTCTGTCACTCCAACCGCCTGCATGTCCTCTCTCACCATGTCCATAAACCTTATTTTAGGCCTTCCTCTTTTCCTCTTACCTGGCAACTCCATCCTTAGCATCTTTTTTCCAATATACCCATCATCCCTCCTCAGCACATGTCCAAACCAATGCAATCTCATATCTCTTGCTTTGTCTCCAAACTGTCCAACATGAGCTGACCCTCTAATATACTGATTCCTAATCCTATCCATCCTAGTCACACCAAGTGCAAATCTTAACATCTTTAACTCTGCCACATCCAGCTCTGACTCCTGCCTTTTTGTCAATGCCACTGTCTCCAACCCATATAACATAGCTGGTCACACTACCCTCTTGTAGACCTTCCCTTTCACTCTTACTGGTACCCGTCTGTCACAAATCACTCCTGACACTCTTCTCCACCCATTCCACCCTGCCTGTACTCTCTTCTTCACCTCTCTTCCACATTCACCATTACTCTGAACTGTTGATCCCAAGTACTTAAACTCATCCACCTTTACCAACGCTTCTCCCTGGGGAGTACACTACACACTGGGGAGTGATCACTGAGGCTATCTGATAAGCAGCCTGTTATATATGACTGGGGGCTCTTACTGACTAGTATCCAATCCAGGGTAGTGTGCTTGCTGGAGTTTTTATTTATCCTAGTTGGAGACTGGACTAGTTGGGTGAAGCCATGAAGGTTTACATGATGGGTTGGATGGTTGCCAGAACAGGATTGCCAGTCAATATTGAAATCACCTAAAATGATAGTTTCTTGGGGGAGATGGTGGGTAGACCAGCTGAGGAGGTTTTCTAGTGGAGGGATGTGTTGGCCAGGTGGGAAGTAGCATCCAATTATGTTGATGGTTTTGTTTTGGTTTATTTTGATGTTGGTATATATTATTTCTTCATTGCCTATTTGTGGAGCTGATGATTTTAAGATTTGGATGTTTAGATGCTGTTTAAATATTATAGCTACACCACCTCCTTTTTTGTTTAGCCGGTCTACTCTTAGTATGCCGTAACCTGTAGGGAGTATTTGCTCACTGGTAATGTGAGGTTTTAGCCAGGTTTCTGTCAGGATGACTATATCTGGGGAGTACAAGTCTATGGTGGCATGGAGTTCATGGACTTTGTTGGATATACTTCTAATATTTAGGCTTAGTAGAAGGAAGTCACTTGGCTTTCTATTGGCTGTAATATGGTAACATTTAAGAGATTTGTAACCTGAAGAGGTTGCTACTAGCAAACAACTTTATATTTCAGTGTTTAACTTACAAATTCAGTGCCTGCTGTCCTTAAATAATAAATTGCCTATGTTACAGTAAAAAATAATATAAAAAAATTCTAAGCTACTAATATTGCAGGAGGGAATGGATGGTAGACAAACAACAGGCTCATAGTTACAAGGCATCTCATCCAAAGGAGGGCACACTCAGGACTGTAGCACCTCCCCCCTTTAAAGTACAACACAGTATCAGCAATCCATCTACATGGTGTGGGTGTATAACCCATAGCCTTCTGCATCAAAAGCAAGTATGCTACCTGTTGTGCTACTAACACTGCTTTCAAATTCTCTAGCACAAACAGTAATTACCATTTGCTAAACAAAACAGTTGCACATTAAAAACAGACTTAGCATGAGCAGCACTAAACTTTTCTTTCTTGAACCTCACAATTCCTTGAAAATCCATTGAAGCTCACAATTCCTTTAAAATGTACTGAAGCTCAAAATTCCTTGACAATGTACTAAAGCTCACAATTCCTTGAAAATGTACTGAAACTCACAATTCCTTGAAAATGCAATGAAACTCATAGTCTGATAGTTGGTGTAGAGGATTTAGGTTATTGTCCTCTGTAACGTCATATAAACTACATGGTTTGAGCGTGGTTAAATTAACTAAGCTATCAGCTCTAACTAGGGCATTTCACACACACACACATACACACACACACAAACACACACTCCATTCTCCACTAACCTACCCATTCAACACCATAACAAAAAGTCCAAATTTATGTTCATTTATTTAAAAACTGCACACTCTGTTCCAGTTTAAATGTGTGTACGTTGCACTAAAGACACACGTACAGATGCTACTAAGGAGAATGCATCTTTAAAGAAAAATGTAATGCATGCAGATTGTGTTCTTAAAGAAGAAATGAAAGTTTGTGGTAGCCCACCAGCCAGTAGGCCCTAGGCAACTGCCTAGTTCTCCTAATGCTGAATCTGACTCTGTGCATCTGTTAGCAATTATAGTCCAGGAATTAGAAAAACTATCAAATGCTTTTTTGTAATCTAAACATGCCATAATGATGTTCCTGTTCCTTTAAACGTGTATCCATTATGACTTTATTTAACAAAAGATGATCTTTTGATCCATATGAATATCTTTTATTTCTCTTCTGTCCCATGGCCATGATTTAAATTTGTATCTAAATGGCTGTACATTCTATCTGCATAAGTTTCTGTATGTAACGTATATGCTGTTCAGAGACAGGTTATTAATCGACAATTGTTAAGGTAAGTTATTACTCAACAGTTCTTAAGGTAAGTTATTAATCGACAGTTCTTAACGTGATCTGAAGATGCAAGTAGGAGTATGCTTTTCTCTATTGTTAGCCAGTCCATTGTCATTTCACAGTATACATATATGTAGTTTTTACACAAGGGTAAATCACAGTGTAGCAATGTCAGTACCTTTAACCAAAATTTAGGTATAACATCTGCACCCACTGTTTTCCACTTGCTAGCCTTTCTTAACTTTATCTTTATCTCATTAGCAGTTACTTCATTCCAATCCATATCTCTTACATCAAATAAGTTAGAGAGCCTGCACAGAAATTTTTAATATATTGTTTGAGACAGTGTAACTCAAATCCTGATCTGTTTTTATGCTGTGTTTTTGTTTTAACTCATTCACATTTCTAATATTTTTAGATCAATTTCATTTTCTGCAGTCTTCCAATAATGATACTTTTTTTAACTGCTTCATAATTGTTTCTAATCAGTGCTTCCATGGTGGCGTGTGCTTTCTTGGTAATACCTTGTCTATTATTAGTTCCGCTGCACAATAAAGTATTCTGCTAATTTCTGTTATATCATGTAGCTCTCTCTTTATAGCTCCAGTTACTTTTTTCAATTTGGCTTATTAATTTTTGACAATCCTTGTCTTATTCACTTGTGGCAGTCTCTGTCTCACATGTACATTATTATATGCATTCATTTCTATCAAATCCAGGAGGTCTTCTCCTAAATTATTTTTTTTTCCTAATTGAGAGTTTCTTTTATGGTTTGTATTTCCTGTTGTTTCTGGTTCTGTGTGGAAATATCTTGGCTTAGAAATGATTGTAGCATTTTGCTTTGTGAAACACCTTTATTGCTTTCAACACTTAACTGAATTAGCGAGCGATTTTCTTTACTGCTGCACTGCTGTGCTTACTCTGTCACTTCTTCAGTCTGTACCTGTGTTAATAAAGCACCATTCTGAAGTGACCTTTGCATCTGCGATTCCCATTCAAATCCTTCACAGCGTAACTGATCTATCACTTCATTCTCAGTTTCCTCCATCTCTCTTTCAAACTGCTTACTTGCCACTACATTAGACTTCTGTGCTACTATTCTATTTTTTTGTAACATTTGCCATGTCTGGGTGTCTTCTCCTATATGTATTTTCAAATAGTTTTGCTTTACACTTATTAGTTTACATTGATTTCTTTTCTGCATATAAACTGCACCATATTAAGTCTCAGTTCTTGTCTCAGGTCCATTTTTCTATCTCCTTAATGTTGCAAATACCTGTGAACTTTTTTCTTTCTCCCTTAATACTTAACTTTTTGCTTCCAACTCACTCAATGTTTTCTTGTCTTCATACTGTTTTCCTTTTATTTGCTCAGTTAATTATCTCAGATTGGCATCTATGTTTGCCATTTTTCTCTTTCAATTATTTTTCTCTTCTGCATCCCCTTGCACTTGCTATGTAACCCCTTTTTGGGAACTCTGAGTTAGTTGCATAGAAAGAACAAAACATAATTTCTCTTTTTGTTCAAAGTGTACATTCCTCTGATTGCAGGCATCTTGCCTGGCTGCTCTTTTTTTTTTTTACCTTTTTTTTTTGCCACAGTGCAGCCTCTTAGTCATCTGTTAGATTGGGGCCTAATGCAGCAGTAAGATCTCTTTCATTTTTGAAGGACATTGCACTGGTCTTTCTACCAGCCTTGGTTCTAATGCCACTGGGCACTTTTTTATTTTGGGATAAGTGCACTCAGCTCTTCCTTTTTTCTTATTTTTTTTTTTACCATAATATATATAACAGTCCTTACCTATGTGGGTTTTTCAGACATTAGCCATGATCCATGGTTCTCACCTCAGAATTTCTGTTCCCATTACCAGTGTCACCAGTATACACTCAAACTTTGAAAATTCCCTGACGGATATTAAAAACTGCAGAAAAGCAACTCTTAACATATTAAGAGTTGACATGAAATCCCTTTCCTGAAATCATGGCGTACAGCAACAGTGGTCCCACTCCACAAAGGTGGAGCCTCTATGGACCCTGGAAACTATCGCCCCATAAGCCTGACTAGCTTAGTCTGCAAGGCTATGGAGAGGATCATCATGGAGCTCATAAACAAAGACATTGGGGACCTACAGACACTAGATCCTACCCAGTTCAGCTTTGTCAAGGGCAGATCCTGCCTTTTGAACCTGGTTGACTTCTTTGAAACAGTCACCAAAGCCATAGATGAAGGGAAGGTAGTCCACACAGCCTATCTGGACCTTGCAAAGGCATTTGACACAATACCCCACTCGGGCATCATAGATAAGCTATCCAGCTTAAATATAAACCCCTATGTCACAAGATGGGTCGCAAACTGGCTCAAAGACAGAACCCACAGAGTGAGAGTTGCTGGAGCCATGTCAGACTCGAAACCGGTCACAAGTGGCGTCCCACAGGGTTCTGTCCTGGGACCACTCTTGTTCGGTATATACTTTTCTGAGGTACAGGCAAACGTGGGAGGACTATGGCTCACCAAGTTCGCAGACGACTGCAAATTGGGTGCCATAATCAACTCTCCAGCTGACACAAACATCCTTCAAAAAGGTCTCACAGAGACAGATAACTGGTGCCAGCGTCATGGTTTAAAGCTAAATGCCAAAAAATGTATAGTCATACCCTTTGGCAAAAACAATGTGCCCACAAATTACCACATAGGCGGAAACCCATTAAGTACAGAGAAAGTTATTAGGGACCTGGGGACCCAAGTTGATAGCAATCTCTCCTTTGAAAACCACATTGCCAAAGTGGTTAGAAAGACCTTCTACATAGCCCACCTCATGACGAAGGGTTTCACATCTAGATCAAGAGAGGTAATCGTGCCCCTTTATTCATCCCTCATCAGGCCCATCATAGATTACAATGCCCCTTTTGGGATGTACCTTACCCGACACCTGCAGCAATTAGAAAGACCTCAAAAGTATCTCACCAAGAGGATCAAGGGTCTCAAACAGATGCCATATGCTGCTCGGTTAAAAAAACTCCAGCTCTACTCAGTTGCATACCGCCTACTTCAAGGCGATCTATGCCTGACATACAAAGCTATGTCAAATCCAAAATTAATGGACATGCTCCACCTCAGTAAATCTAAATCCCTTAGAGCCACACGCTCAGGGGACTTGAACCTCAGCACAGAAATAAACAGAACTTGCTGGAGGGACAGGTTCATAACCCAGAGGCTCCCTTCGCTCTGGAATAGAATTTCAGTTCATGTGAGGCAGAGCACCTCACTGAATCTCTTCAAGAAGAATCTCGATAAGTGGATGGGGGATCATAGGTTTGTCCCAGGGATTACTCCTGTGTCACTATTAGACAGAGGCACAGTATACTCAAATCAAGGGGTGGCGTAAGCCATACAGAATCGGGCTAGGCTTATAATTGCCCCAGGGCAGATAGCCTAGTATGAACCTATGAACCTATGAACCTAATAGTTTCCCTTTTGTAAAGACAACTCCAAAGCAGAAGCGACATTATGGACAAATACCTTAAGGACCTTAAGGCCCCTTGTAATTTCATAGATCCTGGCACCTGAAAGGCAGCTGACTGTCACCATATCTTTATCTGGACTAGTGAGGATACAGTCAAAGTATCTGATTATAGAGTCATAGATCAGTAAAACATTTGTATTTGCAATGTGGTCTGGTGTACTGGATTTGAGATGATTTAAATCCAGGTGGCTGTTTGTTTTATGTGTGTCAGAAGGTGACATGCTGTTTCTAGGAGGCTTTGGTAAGTTTAATTTACTGTATCAGCCTAAGGCATTTTAGTTGTGTTGTGGAAGTATGTACTGCTCACAGTCTGTATTTTTGTTTTTTGGGGTTTTTTTGTGAGACTGAGACCCCCATATTAGTTAAATGCTTGCATACCTCACAAACAGAAACTCTTGTACTATATAAAATTCATTATCTGTGAGCATCAGGCAGTTGCTATGTTGCGTAACAAAACCAAGCAGGTGGCTTGCAACAAATGGAAAAACAAGCCGACTTTACATTTTATTCCAGGAACTTTGGGAATTTAAGTAAAAATTACCCAGACTTACTACATAAAGAAAAAGACTTAAGTTCTGATGCTTCAGATACACTGCTTAGTCCTGACAGTCTAGAACAAATGAAGTTTAACTTTAGTTGACACTGTGATGAAGGACAGTGCAGTGAGGTTAGGTAACAATTTTGTATAAGTTATGTCCGCACTGTAGAGCAACAATTGGTTGCTACAGGCTGCTTGGAGAACAAGAGGGGCATAGCACAGCTTATCATGCAAATGAGTCACTGTCTGTGCCACTAAGTAGCTGTAATTATAGTGCAAATAAGATTTGGGTGAGGTTGGGGGTATACAGAAGGTTTTTAATCAAAATACCAGTGGCTATACAGTGCACACTGCAATGTCACCGTACAATGTGCGGCATTGTACTAACATGCCTTATTTATATCAGATCCAGTTTCAAGTTGTGACAAAATGGATGGTTAGCTTGGTGTGTCCCTACTGCTAGCAAATAAGAGGCTTGCTGTGCTAAAATACCTTATTTTTACCAAACAATAGCAATACACCTGAATCTGGATTTAGTGGCAAGCAGCACCCAAAACTGGTCTGTAGTAGCAAACAACACCCAAAACTGGTCTGCAGTCCTTCTCCAGCCACCAAAAGGAATCAGTAAATTAATTCATATGCAAGAACTCACCAATTCAGCAACAGAAACAATGTACTCAGTATTAAGTAATACAAGCAAGCAAATGTCACTTAGCCTACAGTTCATGGCTTCAGAATAGTAACTAGATCTAGTTTCTGGTGGTCACAAAATATGCACGTATATCTATTTTTTATTATATCTTCCCTCAAAAAAAAAAAACGCTGCCCTAAGTATATGAACTATTTTCATTCTAAACCTACACATTAAGCACCGCACTAAAATGCATGCTATAAATGGATTTATTTGTGCAGGCAGAAAAGCAACTAATAGGATACAAACTGCTTAAGGTGAGGAAGGAACTACAGTTTGCATGTACACTGAAATGTTCTTTATAAAAGTCAGCTTGTGAAAACCGGTGCAGTCAGGTGTTTGTGAAGTTTAAGTAAAGAAACAGACTAACAGGGAAGAAAATCTTGTATAAGAGAATGTTCATACACTACCAAATAACAACTTTGGGATAGTACTGGGTCGTCTTGTTGTTCGATTTACAGAGAATGCAAGCATGGAATTGGCAGAACAAATGGTTGAATGGTTCACTGAATGTTTTCCTTTCTTCGCATCTGATTGCATAATTAGTTTATATAAATAGCAGAGATGTTATGGGCATGTTAGGGGCATGTATATTCCATATGGCAGATGCAGGGAGGAGCTTGCCTTCCTTCAAATATGATTGGTTTCCTTATTTTGTATTCCTTGGTTGGGAGCATCACTAAAAAACTAAAATAGCACTACAACCTGGGAAATTTGTTTATGACATGTACCATCTAAATGATTTAGTCTTGTATAGGTTATGATTTTGTACAAATCCTTTCACTACATATGTTCAAATCTTGATCACCATAAAATTCACAAACATAAATAAAGTGGAAAAACAGAAGGCTCCAGTTTTTAGAGAACATAACTCTTTCTAAGAATCTATGTTCTTTGCTATCTCCAAATCATAGCTTACTTTTTTGCCAGCTTGAAATTTTAGCATGTTAAAATGTTAAAAATGTTTTGCTATCTCTGTATATAAATAAAAAAATATTTTTATGTGTATGTTTTTATATTAATTGAGTTTAGAAAAAGCAGGTTGGTTGATTGCTTGATCGACGTCTGATTGAATGTGTTGTGGGCTTTTTTTTAAGAGTGTGTTCTCCTTGATGTATGGCTGATGGATAAGAGGGTATTTTGAGGTATGATGTCAGTTGATGAGAAGGTTTCACTGGTATGAAAATAAGTTTTATGAGCTACTCAAAAATGCATCAAATGTTCACAGTCAACAATCATTACTTGTGTTCATACAGAAATGCTAGTAAACACCATTTCTTATATAAGACAAATGAATGATTCAAGAACCAATGGCATGCATTCAACGACACTCCAAGTACAAACACTGCCTTTTCCACATTCATTGTTATATATACACTCAGATGCTGTTGCTTTGCATATACAGGCTGCAACTATATAATTAAAATGTTTTCCAAGTGGAAAGGTCTTCTGTGTTCAGCAATATTCATATTAAAACATCTCAGCTGTTTTGCACAATCTGATTTTATTTTTGTTTTTCAGCAAAAAAAGGAAAATCATGGCAAATTATGGTTACTTAATCCAGTGCAAACCTTATAATGTGACTATTTGTTCCATTTTCAATTATCTGCTTTCACTTAGTTTCCCGTAATGCATGAGCAGGGCAAGGAAAAAAATAAAAACACATCATTACTTCTAACAGAAAAAAACAAATCGAATTATTATAACAATTCTGAAACTAATTTATTTATGGGGAAAGTCTAACTTGGAACAAAGCCAATTTTCAGCAGAGGCCTCAGCAGAAGTGCTCTAGGTGGATGTCTTTGTGACATGGGAGGAAACTGGAGCACCTAGAGGTAATCCACACAAATGAAGGGAGGACATACAGACTCCCCACAGAAGGCACCCTAGCTGAGAATCAAACCAGAGAACCTCTTGCTATGAGGCGACTATGCTACCACTGCACTACTGAACTATCCAATGTTTTAGGTGGCAGCAAATAAGCAAAATGTAATTCACAAGGCATATATTTTAGTCTGCATATTCCATAAAAAATAATGGACTTTTATTTCACTATCAGTGTAAAACAAGAAAGACAGGAAGAAAAACTAGGTACATTTTATAAATAAATCTCATCTTTAAAGATTACAAATACAAGGTAGCTAGACACAAGGCTCCATAAAACATATTTATATATCTGCATGTCAAACAGAAGTTGGAAGGCAAAGAGATTCAGGTGCAGCCAAGGATTATTTTGAATACTCCTCTTATTTCAGCTTATGTAGAATCAACAGAGAGTGAAATCCTTATTAGATATTTGTATTTTGTCTAAAGAGCACTCTTGGTTATAATCACTTTTCTTACATTATTTCATTAAACATAAGTAGCTACAAGAGAGTAGCCTGAGCCATTAATATTAACTTCCAACCAGAAGGATTTAAACCCTGCATCCCAATTAAACAGGCTTGACCAAATATTGGAATAATAACACTATTCACTTCTATCTGTCTCCTTCAGTACATGTAGTCATGTCATGAAATATTAAATAACTGCTAAAAATATGTAAATCACATTCTTGAGATTAAAGCACACTTTCAACAAAAACTCAAACTAGAGAGTAAGTTTTTCAGTTTGCTTTGCAGGTCTTCTCTTCCCCCTTTGTAGCCACAATAAACATATTGCAACAAAGTTACTACTTTTTTCTTTTTCTGCCAGCTGTGACTTAATTCTTCTCAAATAACCAGACCGAAATGATTACAGCAGCATAACCGTGATGTAGAATTTTTCTAAAAAACAACTAGCCCCATGTTGTTGTAAAAATTAAGAAAAAATAAGTAAAAATAATTTACACGTCATGTTTCTCAAAGCATATATAAATACTTGTGATATATCCTTTCTGAAAAAAGTGACAACTATTTCAAAAATACACAATTGCTGGAACAAATCACAGTTCAAAAAATGATTTTTCTAAATAGTCGTCATTCAAACATTGTACATAGCTTAACAAACAACCTATTTCTGCCATTTTTAAGACTACCTGCATAGTTAAGACCTTTATGCTACTATCTGATATACTTTGCAATGGCTACTAGAGCCAAAAACTTGAAGAACCCATTATGTCATCCTTTTATATGTAGTGCCTACGGGGCATTACCCATTGTACAATGTTGTAATCGATTTACATCCCCTACCATCTCTACTTTACTTAAATCCTCACATTGCCTGTGTAACTATGTTTTCCTTTACTTTTTCTGTCATATGAACAATATTGTAGACTATAGCAGTCAAATTCAAGAGACTTCTAATTCTATTTGTGTATGCAAACTGCATCACTCAGATAACTAAAAATTGTATAAACATGCTTTTAACTTGCATTGCTTCCTACTTGAGGATACTGATGTATTCTGATCCAACTCCAAGCTTAGTTGTCTTTATACTATTCAGGAGCTGTACATAACTTAAAGCCTAGTTCCTTATATTTGTTTGCTGTATATAACTGCTGGAGCTTTTTTCCCCAGGACTCCACTGAAAATGGGTCTTTGCTCAGCTGAATTTTGCCAGCAAACAAATACCAATAAATGAATAAATGATTGTCTAATATAATCACTAATTTGTAATTTAAACAATTTTACTGTATAATGAAACACATATACTGATTGCAGCATATATGACAAAATTAGCGTAGCATAACACACGTGACTGTATCTCAAATCTGACATCATGCTCAGCAGTTCTATAATAATTGGTTTCTTGCGTGTATGAGCCAAAATGAATATGTGCTATTCATTGCAGTCCTTTGCTTTTGTTGGCAGTGTTCATCCACTTCTACAGATTTATTAATTATTATTTATTACAGCAGCTCCCTAAGTTAAGATAAGTTTACATCTGCTCCTACTCAGTTCTGCTCTCTGGAGGCTATCAAGTCAATCCTGGCAACAAACTCACAAAGAGCACAACAGTCATCTGATTCTTTTTCATTCTTAGCCCAGTCATGTAAATTGTTTCCCCGTGTTTTAGTCTGAACCTGCTTTAATAGCTAGAGTACAATCTCTGTCTACAATTTTTTACCTAAATTCCTTTTTTCTTCCACATTATAGATCACATGTAAAATGGACAGTGTGGTGATAAACACAACAGCAAAAGAACAAGTGCTCGTGAAACCTCTGTTTTAGTACTGTCATACAAAATAATGTGTTTATCAACATTATATAAATTCTTGTGCATCAATGAAAGCACATGGGCATGAAAACAGCTTCAAGGTGTCTATGGTAACAAGCCTCCTGAGCTTTACTCTGAATGCCCTACATCTCCTCAGTGCCCTTGAAAATGAACAATCTTGTTATATGCAATTATTCACACTCAACTTTCAGCACTTAATAGACTATGGTTTCAGTATAAGACTAGAGGAAAACAACCACAATGAGTTTCATTTAAAGCTCAGAGACCTGTGTTCAGACAACTGTGTCATGCAGATGTACTGTAATAGCCACGTCCGGAGTAATACTCTAAAAACAGTATAAGGAGACAATGTATTTAACTGAAAATACAGCTTCCCTGTATATTTATCAGAAGATTAAGTCTAATCCAACAGGTTGAGTACAATTTATGGCCAAACAGAGACGTATATCTATTGGTATATGCTGTGGTCCAAATGGATGGTGTTAAACACAGGCTGCACATAAATCAGTTGTGTTTTTATTCTGTAAACAGACTATATGCACACCCATTTAGGGAACTGCAGCTACACAGATAACCAGCAGAATGTACAAAACTAGCCGTTTTTGATCTAAGCTCCAGTCACTGTGTGAGTAACAGATAACAGCTCACGTTTTTGGAGTATATAATTCAAGACATAGTCTGCGTGACTGTAATGCATTACTTCCCATTTTAATAATGTTAGACCCCCCCCCCTACTACTGCACAAACACTAAAATAGGAACAAAACTACCCAAACCCAATGTAATCTGTAACCTCTTGATACCATGGTTTTCATTTGGCTGCTATGAAAGCAAAAACAAAAAATGAACTTGAAAATGAATGTGGGCCCTCAAACCTTGGTTGAATGCGAATTGCAAATCTATCACCTGCCAATACCCAGTATTGCATGCCCAGAACTCAAACAAAGCGAAAATATCACAATAATTCAGCACAAGTGTAGTTCAAAATAATAAGCAGCACCATTAGGTGCAACAAAGCTTTAATTCATCCATAGTAACGTAAAAAAGACATATTGAGAATCACTGCTGCAGTGGCCTCTATTACTGTATCAACAACAATTCAAAGTTTGAGGGCTTTTCAACATTCTCTGCAGTTGTGTGATCTATAACCTATCGTGTCATACAAATGCCTACTTTACTGTAGAACAAAGCACTTGCTCTTATCCATTCTATGTGAAAGCATTTGACAGCTGGTCATGTCAAGGGGTGAGGAAACTGCCAGTCGATACAAGGCTTTAGTATTATTATTTATGTGTGTGTGTAAGGTACTGATATTCTCTGTCATGATATAATATTATTCTTCTCTGTTGTATTCATACAATAGCACACAATAGGAGCAGTGTTGGTGATATACTACAGGGTAGTAACACTTGAATCATCCATGCAAATTTTGTGTGTAGAGCGGGTTGGGATTTGTAAGTCTCTTGGCTAGGTTTGCCTGTTTGGGTCAGTAAAGAATTGACTATGGTTTTCTCATTCAAGAATCACAATGAGAGGGACATTTGCACAATAAAAGTAAAATAGAAAGCCCTGTTTTCTACACACATGAATCAGAGACAATCAGAGCATCACCGAAAATACAACAGAAGAAAAAATATTCATGACACAATAAGACTACTTGGCTAACAGAGTCTTTCTCGTCTGTTACTTTTTTGGTGTTCGAAAAGCTTCAGGTGCTTGTTATAGCTGTCTTAATTATTTTCATCTCATCGCTCTGAAGCACTGTTCTCTGCCTGTCCAGTGTATTTTTGTATTCCCTTTGTCATTACTAATAACTACTGTTCCATGCATTTCTTCTGTGATATCAGAGTACCCAAAAGGGGTCACGTCTTTTCAGAAGACCTGGTCCTTCAGTGGGTTCAGCTATTGTCAGAGTAAAAGGAGGCAAGAGTTCAGCAACAGGTGGAAGTAATCTATAACTGGTATGAACTTCTTCTAGATTCTAATCCCCAAACTACTTCTTCTTGTCTAATATGCAGTGCATACAAATGTAGGGATGATAGCTGCCTCCAAAAGCTTAATCAACACATTTAGCATGCAGGAGTAGCCTTCTGGTCTGTGGCAGAAGATGATGTTGTGATGGACATGTTATTTGCTCTCACTGAGATAGGACAGGTGACATTCATATCAGCAGTGCTACAACTCCTAGCTGTATTCTCAGGTGTTGAATCTGATGCTTGATCCCTAGTCACCTGCATCATAGTCAATGTCATAGACTTTATGTCAGATCTGCTGGTTAACGCTTTGCTATGTCTGATGACAAAGCTTCCTTAGAAAGTCTGTTCCAAGCAAATATTACCCTGTAGGTGGAAACTATATACTCTTCCTACACAGTAAATCTCAAACAATCAGTACCTTGATTGCATTTTAAATGTTCCCTTACAAACTTCATGTGTGTGTGTGTGTGTGTGTGTGTGTGTGTGTGTGTGTGTGTGTGTGTGTGTGTGTTTGCATGTGTGTGTGCATATGCATATGTATGTTTATGTCTGTGTGTGTGTATAAATAAACTTTGTCATACATATACTCTCCTTGTAATTAAGTCCTCTCTAGTATCACTCTCTGAAGTCAGACTGAGAAGTATATCAAAGAAAGTTTGTAGCTCAGCCTGGCTCACCAAATACCATAAATCATTTTCACCACTGCCACTGCAATTACTATCCACCAGGTGAATTTTCTACTAACCTGCCATTAAGGTAAAATAAGGCAGCTACATTTGTAATTTCTTCTCTGACTTGTACCCATGAGCTGTTTGCATGTGACAGTCATTAATTCTGGGGTTTTATTTCCATTTTGGAACCCTCATAAGGTTAAATTGATATAGATTGTTTAGAATTTGTAACATTATGGTCTACAGAACACAGTCTATTTTCTATTAGCCCAAAAATGCCAAGTCTTCTATAAAGAAGTGATTCTTTGCATTTGTTATCTGTCACTGAACCTGTTCCGGATTACAAATTAGACATAAATTCATAAAACAATGTGCAAGTTACCTCCTTACTTACTCCACCAAAGGAAATTGGATCCTGGTCTCAGCATAATATTAACTGACCAAATGACACCTAACACTGTATGAAGATAAAGATCATAGGTCCTGTATAAGGTTAGGCAAATTATCTTAGTTATGAAGGACAACAGGAAACTGTGCATAATCTGTACAATTACAGTGAAATGCAATTAAATATCAAAAATTCTTAATGCAATATCTGGCATCATTTTAGTAACAATGATAGATTTCCAAGTATACAGCTTATTATATTAATAACAGTGACAGATCAAGTGCAAAATAGCTGAACAGACTCACCTCTCCGTGTTACACTGAGCAGGTCACTGTTGTATTCATAGACAGGTAATACTTTCATTTTCAATGCCTTTTGGAAGACAAATCTTTTCTTTGCAGAGAACCTTTGATCTTAAGTTGCCAATGGTGCTGTATGAGCAGACTGTACAGACAGATGCATCCAGTTTTTCGACAAATCTGTTTAGCGTACTTTTGGATAATGCAATGAAAAGGAAAAGGGACGTAGAAAAGTGGTTTGACTATACAATCACTGTAAGGTGGAAGTGCATTCTTTTTGTCATGTTTGGACACTGTACAATGTGAAAATATAACCACTCTTTGAAACAGGGCATAGCAGCAAATAGCTCTTTTATGGCAACTACTTCCTAAGCAGATAGTATATTTCGTCTCCTTATTTCATTCAGCTGCAGTTACATTCGATTGAACCAGTGCATGTCTTTCAACATAGTGTATATAAAGTACCTAAATGGCAGGGGGACTTCAATCTCCTCAAAAATAATATAAAGAAGGAGGCGCAGTCTTGGCTTATGGATAAAGATGGATTCACAGTAACAAGATCGCCCATCCAGAAAAACATGACTGATATACCATAAAAATAAGGAGAAGGATTTTGAATGCAATGATATGAAAATAAAAACCCGATGCAAAAATACTTAGTGTGGTAAAACCTGATTATGTTGGTGCTTTGTGCTATCTATGAAATCTGGGCTGCAAGTAAAATTATGCATAAGTTTCAAAATTCCATATCAGTTACCAAGTCTTTGATGTCTACTTTCAAGAAGCAGTACAGTGGCTTTTAAACCCTTAAAACCTCTAAAAATGAAAGATTTCAAATTACAAAAGATTCACAATTTTCTCTACTTTTTCCACCATACAAGTATTTAAAAGAAGAAAAAAATAATGTATGATGAAAGTAAGTCTGAATGAAGGTGGCATGCACCTTATGATATTAAATACGTTTTGAAGTTGAATAAGTTTTAAGACATTTGAAGTGGTGGTCTTTTTTAATTTCTTGCCAGAAAAATCACAGATTTAGGAAGAGTGTTTACATTTTTTCCTGTTAAAGAGATTTGGTTCTGTGGCCTGTGTTTTGACTGCTACCAAAGTCAGACAGAACAGACATAATCTGTCTAGGAAGTTTCCATGGTAACCACTGTCCCAGGAGATTCCAAGGGCTTCCACAGTGAGGCGCTCTTGTAGGAGATAAAGGACACACACAAAGGGGAGACAGTCAAATGGATTCTGAACTGACACAATGAATCTGAATGCAATAATTCATCAGTGAGGTACAATTATTACCAGACTCATTGCATATATAGTAGAGGAAAAAAATCCAAGTGCAGCTCAATTTCCAACGTGGATTGCAACAAAAAGAATTAAATAATTAACAAAACTTGCCATTGCTGTGATCTAGATGACAGTCAGACAAAAATATGAAGGTAAGCTGTAAGGATGTAAACATACACTGAAAATTAATTGTGCAAAATATATTCAGAGCAGCAATATTTTAAAAAAGATATTAATGACATAAGCTGTCATGGGTGCCCCTGTTGTAAAGTACATTGATATGCAAGCTGAATTAAAGAGAAAGTGCTTGGGTTTTGTATGCATTGGTTTTGTGACACTGGAATATACGACCAATTATTCATACATACATACATACATACATGTGATGTATGTTAGCAGCATTTTTCATAACTGCTATCTATGACAATTTGAAAAACAAATTGCATGTAATATACAGAAGGTGTTGAAGTTACATCACACGTTACCTAATTTAAAGCATTCCATATGTCAGCATTCAAAAACAGTATACTGGAATTCCAAATGAGAAGCATAACACATACAGAAGAAAGATGTTGGAGTTGGGGGGGTTGAAGTGGGGGCACCCAACAGCCCTGGTTAACTTTGTTTTGAAAGCAAGCTGCAGTTCATGTGCAACTGGCTATTAAAGACTGTTTCACTACTTAGATTAGGCCTTCTGCTATCCTGCATGTCTGAGAGTATAATGACTTCCAGTTCATTTTGTGTTTTTTTTTTTTTTTTTATCAGTTCATGCCTTTACTGGCATCTTGCAGCATTCACATCACAGAGCAAAAAAAGTGCAACTCTTTCATAAAAAAGATGGACATGAATGTGACAGGTGGAGGCACTAAAGGTGATATAATCTGATCTCTATAGAGAAATCAAAACGGGATCCATTATTCTAATCTCACAAATATGGTTCCTCCTTTTCAAATGGATGTGAACTACTAACTGCTTGTAATAAGCATTTCACACTTATGCAGTTGCCAGCTAGAAACACAAACCATAGAATGAAACGAACTTACAGTACATCAGCGAACGCCTGTGTTTTCTTTTCCCCCTTCCACACTTGCTTGTATAAAGGCTATAGACTTTTCACACTTGTTTTCACACTTCAGTTAACATACTCTTGTTCAAGGAGTTATGCTTCACTGGAGAATTAAGTTTATCCTTTGAGTTCAAATCTTCCTCGTTCTCCTGCAGACAAAGTCGGCTGTTACTTCTTTCAAGGTCACACAAGGAAGGTCGCTGCTGACCACAAGTGACATGTGTATATTCATTTTGGTCCCCGTGTTCAGTCTCCCGGTGATAGAAGTAGTTGAAGTTGGATACGATGACGGGTACAGGTAGAGCGATGGTCAGTACCCCAGCAATAGCACATAGCGAACCTACAATCTTACCTCCGATGGTTGCTGGATACATATCTCCGTAGCCAACTGTGGTCATAGACACCACTGCCCACCAGAAGGCATCAGGGATGCTGGTGAACACCGAGTTCGGGTCATCAGTCTCTGCAAAGTAGACTGCACTGGAAAATAGGATGACACCAATAAACAAGAAGAAAATAAGAAGACCTAGCTCTCGCATGCTTGCCTGCAAGGTCTTTCCTAAAATTTGAAGACCCTTGGAGTGGCGAGACAGTTTGAAGATGCGGAACACTCTCACTAGACGAATCACTCTCAAGATAGCCAAAGACATGGCTTGTTGTCCGTTCTCTTGTTGCTCAGCTAACTCCATGCCCAGAGTGATAAAGTAGGGAATAATAGCAACAATATCAATAATGTTCATGATGTTCTTAAAGAAGGCTGCCTTACTGGGGCAGGCAAAGAATCGAACCGCAAGTTCAAATGTGAACCAGACTATGCACAGGGTTTCCACAATGAAAAATGGGTCTGTAAAAGGGCTGGACTGCATCAGGTCTGGTGAGGTACCATTGGTGACAGAGAGATCTCCCGACACTCTACTTTCCTCCCGGAATTCTGGTAAAGTTTCTAGACAGAATATAACAATAGATATAAGAATCACAATAACTGACACCAGTGCAATGCAGCGAGCTGGACCAGAGCTTTCTGGATATTCAAAGAGGAGCCAAAGCTGGCGTTGGAACTCTTTCTCTGGTAGCGGCTTCTCTTCTTCTTTAATGAACCCCTCATCTTCCCGGAACCGCTCCAAAGCCTCGTCTCCAAGCTCGTAGAACTTGATCTCCTCCGTAAAGATGTCCAAAGGAACGCTGGCTGGTCGCCGAAGCTTCCCTCCAGACTGGTAATAATAAAGTATTGCATCAAAGCTGGGACGGTTCCGATCGAAAAAGTACTCATTTCTTAAAGGATCGAAGTAGCGCACCCTCCTACGGGGGTCCCCCAAAAGTGTATGTGGAAACTGTGCCAAGGTTCGCAGCTGCGTCTCAAAGCGCAGGCCGGAGATGTTGATGGCCACCCGTTCACAGCACTCCTCGTCGGTCACCTCGCCCAGGCACGGCTCTTCATAGCCACCACCATCGTCTGCTGAGGCTGTCAGTGGATTGAGTGCTACTGTCTCTGCAGCCTGGTCTGCCTGTACCATCGTCATTGTTGCTCATGCAACAGCCTGAGCGCACTGCTATTTCACTAGCCCCTAGAAGACAGACGGGGCTGGCGTTAGCCAGCACTAGCCCAGCGCCGGGCTCCGCTGCGCAGCGCTCTTTGCACTTGCAGTAGCATTCCTAATGGTCATATTTTCCAGCCGGGGATCACCTTCTGAACTGCTTTGACCTATCGATCTCTTTATGCCTTCTTTCTTCCTGTAATTAACGCAGTGTGCATGATCGCTTTCTTTTCTTTGTACTGACTGTCACACTCCCAGCTTTTTAAGCATCGAACTGCCCTCCTCTGGTTCATGAGCTTTGACGTGAGATGAGTCCTGCCTTCCAGCCACCACAGGTTACTCCCCGACTTTTACTCGGTCACACACACACACACACACACACACACACACACAGCTGATATTGTAGGCGTTGGTAAGTACAGATTTAAGGCTGGAGTACTTACACCACAAAGGTGCCCGAGGTGAGCAAGGATTTTATGGAGAAGACACAAAAAGCCTTTTGTTTTGCATTCCGTCTTAGTTCTCCTCGATTTGTAATTTTTTTTTCACTCAAAATATGAGAGCTATACCGGTTTTCTGTGCATTGCATTTTTTGCTATGGAAACCATCTTGTCACTTGGGCAATTATGTGATACGAATTCTTCCTGAAGGTGACTACAGACCTCTGTAGAAATGCACAAATCCCTGCAGATCTGACACACCTGGCTTGTGTCATCCACACGATACTTGTTTTCTGCTATATCGAAGGGGGGGGGGGGGGGGTCATCAAGCATTGTTTCCCCCAACAAAAGAAAAACAACTCATATCAAGAACATGACCCTGCAGTATTATACTCTTAGTCTTCTTCGCACCCTACGTTTATAAATTCCAAAAGGATGTCTTTATTTCATGAGGCAGGTAACGTTACATTCTTCATTTGCTACTACCCAGTCTGGAAATATACATGACTGGAATACTGATTTTTATAGAAAGAGTATTACCTTCAAAATTACTACAGCTTCAGGTGTACCTTTCATAAAATCGAAAAAAACGAGATTGTGTTTTGAGATAACTGACACATACGATGTTATGTGCTCCCTGCCTACAATCAAATGTATGGAGGCTGTATTAATACTCCTTTGGTGCTGTTCCTGAGGAGAAAAAAAGAGGTGAAGCATTTTTTTTCGGATGTTTAGCTACCTAACGACATGCACACCGGTCGGAAAAATAAATAAATAAATACAAAATAAATAAATAAGTAAAAGCAAACCACGGAGCACCAGCTAATCTGTCTCCCACATTCCTCATGTGGCAACATCCGTGTCACATAAAGATGCTTCGTTGTCACTTTCTGAAAGTATGGTTCCCATGACTGAGAAGTCATTGCTGCCAAACCTGCTTTCAGTAACATATAGTTTATGATAGACTGATTTAACAATAATTAGTTCATGATAGACTGATTGAACAGTAATTAATTTAACACTAAATTCTGCAAATTCTAACACACACAAAATGAAGAAACTTACATTTTGATAATTTCTTTATTTAACTACTGGTATAAGATAACATTAGAATATTTGCATTCCTCATTATTTGACAGTTTCATAAGTAAGGATTAGACACAGAACTATGCAAAACACACACACACACACACACACACACACACTTCTTGCTGCAGCAGCTGTATCATAGAATCATAGGAAGTCACTAGGCTATCGGACCCTAGCCAAGAAATTAGCCCATGTTCCAACAAGTCAGCACCCTATGTCACTGTCCAGCAGGGACACAGGTGGAATCCCAGGGGTGTATTTTCTGTGAATGTGAAAAAAATGTGCCTGTGCTGAAAATTACCTAGGCAGGAGATGCTATAAATCAGGAAACAATGTGAGAGCTGCTTAGCTCCTTTGTGTGTGTCTATTGAATCTGACACTCTTATCAAAGAACTGTCCCAAGCCCACAGGCTATAGTCTTACCTAAAGCCTTTATATAAGCGAATCATTGCTACTTAATGTGCCGTTCTTAACAAGAAGTTGTTAATATTCATAAACTGTCATCATATATGCAATCATTGCTACTCTCTGTCATCTAATTTTTACTGCCAAGTTACACAAACAAATCATGCCTATGCATTTTGGACATCATGAGATGATCCGTATGTGGGGGTGCATATCAGTAACAGATCTGTAGTTTTTTAGGAAGTGATCCTATTTTTATTGGTCCTGTGGTCATTCTTATGAATTTTAGATCTAGTTAATAAACAAATCTTAGACAAGAAAGCAGTTTTCATCAGTAACAAGTGACCATAGGGAACAATAAAAGTACATTTTCTTTCTGATCTTTATTTTTAAGTTTCCTCTCACTGTTATTGTAAGATGTTATCAGGAAATGCCTGGGACAATACAGCAGGAAGTTCATCAGTAGTGAGTGGCAGGCAGCATCAGCAACTGCCAGTATTGTGATTGTTTGTGTTTCATATGTTACTATGGGTATCCCATTAAAATGTAGTGCTGGACTTCTGAGATATAAGTAGTAAGGCTATTGTCTGCAGATGTCGAGGCAAGTTAGAGAGTTAAGAGTTAAGCTAGGGAGTTACTCTTTAAACATGGTTCATTCAAAAAAGTGCTAATAGTCCCTGCCCATGATCGTACATGCCTTT
Organism: Protopterus annectens; assembly: GCF_019279795.1. Taxonomy (NCBI): domain Eukaryota; kingdom Metazoa; phylum Chordata; order Ceratodontiformes; family Protopteridae; genus Protopterus; species Protopterus annectens. The sequence goes on from NC_056745.1 coordinate 155,480,846, forward strand.
CAGGCATGCACATTTTAAATGTGCAAGAAAATCCATTATCTTTTGTACTTCTGATAAAAGTATGGCCATAAAGTTAAATCCAAAATTTAACCAAACAGCAATGTATATTGCAAATATGAGTAAAATTTCTTCTACAAAAAAGACTTCTCTTTGTATGTTAAGACTAAATCCTCTAGATGGTGTAAGAAACCACTACTGTGAGAACTGTTAAGTACACAGCCAGGGATAAACAATTGCAAAGTAATTATTTTAAGTCTTTTTGCCTCTGTGCCTGAAAGTGAACAGTCCCCACCTGTTCTATTTGGCCCAGTCTTTCTTTCTTAATGCAGTCATTATGGTATCCCATATAAATGAATAGTGGGCGAGGCACCTGACTTTACAACACATATTATGTATTTATTTATTGACATTTATTTATTTATTGACATTTGTTAACCGGGTTTGTCCAACTGGGCTTGTGGCCCATTTTCAGTGGAGACCCGAGGAGAAAAGCTCCAGTAATACATTTTAAAACAAGCACAATTTTAAACAATTATTAATCCTTTTTGTGTCAATCAGAGCAGGAGGTGAGAGATAACCAGTAGAAGAGCCATCATCTTAGTAATCATGGGGGTATAATTTTGCAAACAGGCCCAAGTCTCTGCCTCTCTTTATAACCCTTGCCTATGAGCCACAAAAGTAAAGCACTGACTCCTATTCCATAGTACCTGTCTCCTTCAATGTGTATACTGATTCAGCTACAGTGCACACACAGCGGTTTTGGTATGATCAAGTGCACACTGTGACCCTGCAGCTACTGAATTATTCGATGTCAGTGCAGCAGCGGACAAAACACAACCCTCTTCCCTGAAGACAATCATATATCTTTTTTTGGTAGGACCTCCAGTATCTGGGATGCTAGTCAAACCTTGGACGGCTGTGTCCTAGTCAGAGTCATTTTCCTCTAAATCATGGAGTCATCTGAGTTGTTTATTAACTTAGAAATTACTAAAACTCAAGAAAAATTCATAGATGGCTTGCGTAGAGCAAGGCATATTGTCCTATGCATAACTAAGATAGCAGATTGTGATTCATGGATATACTGTCTCCTGAATCACAATTTCAGGCATAAGCCCCCCCCCCCCATGCTAACAAAATTAGTTAACTGAGAGCTATACAGATTACTTCCCTACTTACACTATACATGATTCTTGAGTTACAGCTGATGTGAGTAGAGCAATGCAACTACTTTGTGCCTCTTACACACACACACACACACACACACACACACACACACACACACACACACACACACACACCTATGAATAGTTTGGAGGACTGACGCTTCATATTTGGCATGCCTTTGGAATGTGGAAGGCAACTTGATGACCCAGTAACAAGGACATCATTTGTTTATTCTGGCTGCTGCTGATGAAATGACAGAAGAAAAGGGGGAGGGGGTTAGTGCTGTTGATGACATGACAGCAGAGAAGATGGAGAGGGTCAGTGCTTTGACATTTTTATTCTAGTGCTGCTGAGAGCATCACAAAGGGGGATGGAAAGGGCTATGCTACACTTCTTCCATCTTCAGTCAAAATACCACTGGAGCTACAGAGAATGTGCATAACAAGTAATCTGCAACTGGAGCTTACAATGTGCATAACAAGTAATCTGCAACTGGAGTTTAGAATGTGCATAACAAGTAATCTGCAACTGGATCTTAGAATGTGCATAACAAGTAATCTGCAACTGGAGCTTATAATGTGCACAACAAGTAATCTGCAACTGGAGCTTAGAATGTGCATAACAAGTAATCTGCAACTGGAGTTTAGAATGTGCATAACAAGTAATCTGCAACTGGATCTTAGAATGTGCATAACAAGTAATCTGCAACTGGAGCTTATAATGTGCACAACAAGTAATCTGCAACTGGAGCTTAGAATGTGCATAACAAGTAATCTGCAACTGGAGCTTAGTATTGTGGGAAGAAAGGAGGGAATATTATTTGTTAAAAACAGCCATGAATGGAGAAAGACATTTGGGATAATAGGATGTATACATTATCATGCATACGGCAAGTGATCATAGACTGTAATTGCAATAGTGCAGTCAAGGTCATTACAATGTATCTTAAAACTGTGCCACCTGAAGGAAATGCTTTTCACAATGTTCTAAGTCGCATGGTCTTTGCAGGATCTCCTCTGCAGAACACTGCCGTCACAACAGTAAAAAGGGATTCTTAGTGAATCTGAGTGCAAGTTTCTTATTAAATCATTTTCTGCAGTTCACTTACTAAAGCAGGCATAAACAACACCTACTTGTGCCATAATACATAGCATATAAGAGTCATAACTCCATATTTGTTTTTGTTTATAGTAGTTCATAGAATTAGAATTGAGAAGTGTGATACAATATCTCCTGATACAGATTACATACTTTGGACTTTCATAACAATTTATAATGGCAAGGAACAAAAACACTTGGGCAAACATGATCAGTTACCACAATATGGCAAATTCATTAATAAACTGGAATGTACCCAACTTATGAAAATAAATGAAATCTATAACAAATTACTATATGAACATTGTGTTCTACAGAATGTCTTCTCAGTAAGTCTTGCATTCCATTTGATCAAGGACTGTTTTCAGCTCAAGTGATGACTTGAAAGCAATTGCGTTGAATCAATCAGTTTTCACAGGAAATGCAGTCATATAGGGAAGGAGCCTAAATGTCCCCACTTGTGAGTTTAAGCTTTCATTTTAATGACATCTGTCACAAATGTCCACTTTTCAGTTTCAGGAACATACTACTAATTGCATAAAACAAATGCTGGAGTTGTAAAGAGAATTATTATATGAATAAAGTACCTTGATCAAATAAAAAATAGCTTGTCTGTTGTTCCATAATGTTTCATATGATGAAATTGCTTCTAATTTAAATATATTTCTGATGTGGCTATACTGGGTTATTTTACTTGGTTGCATAAAATATTTGCCAACAATAAAATGTCTTTGTACCGTTAGCAGGCTATATAGAGGAAGATTTAGATGTGGTATTAATCAGTACAAGTATTAATTATAATTATTAAGCCATAATAAGTAACCACAAGGTTTATAACTTGTATTAAGGATAATGGGCTAGGCAGACAAAAGGTCACATGATTCTCTCCAATAAAAAACAAACCAAAAGTGCAAACTCTAAATAAGGAAATTACAATTTCACTATCTGTCCTTGTGTAATTGCTCATGCAGAATTTACTAAATCATATTCTGACATGATTGCTGTGAACTTAGGTAGGCTGGTAACGGTGCAGTTTGACTTCAAGACTATGTGGATATATGTCACTGATACACTGTAATGCTAGAATATGATCTGTTTCGGCCTTCAGCTATGCTGAACTAATAGATATTTAAGAAAATAATATATCATTCCAATCCTTCAAAAAAGTGTGGATTTTTCAAACTAATGCAGGTCTTAAAAATTATGTTTGCTTTTTTTTTTTTTTTTTTTTTTTTTAGGTTTTTGCAAGCACTCAGATTCATTCCCAGTGCATGAGTAGTAGCGTGTCAACAAGTATAATGTTGATCATTTGGTGTGGACATTATGTACGTTCATATTAGTGCCTTTTGACAAACTTAAATCCATATATACGTACATATATATATATATATATACATATATATATATATATTCATGACTTTCTCTCATTAAGCTAGAATTTTCATGTTTTATGAGGATGAAGACAGTTACATGCATTCTGTCGTATGTAACTCCTCCAGAATAATGTGAGTTTAGTGTGTTTACATCTGCTCAACAAAATTTCCACACTGTGAAAGACAATTCCCTCAGATCCTTAACTAAAAATATTACTGTGAACTTACTATTGTCACTGTTAGCCTAGATGGTGAGGAAAATATTTGATCTTGCAGAATGTTCATGTTTGTAAGCATTCTTAGTAAAAATATAACTTTCACAACAGTGTTTACAAGAATATCAGCTGTGTAGTGAAGCTAATCTACATATGTTAACATGGAGCCATATTTCCTCATCCATGAATGCTAAATAAGCCACTATATATACTTGATCTCTTTTACCTCTTCCATTCACTTTGGAAGTCGTACATTTAAGCACAAGAACCTGAGGTGTGTACCTTCAAATGCAGTTGTTTCATTATTCACTTCTCTTAATTGTTAGGGACAGCATTAGTTTAAGTCTAGTGTTCCCTAATGAGAAGGAGAAAACATGCTCAAAACAACTCTCACTTTAACATCACAGCAAAAGACAACACCACTATATAACCAACTGAACACACCAAATTGCTAGGAGTGGAAATAGACAATAAACTAAAATTTGACATTCACATATCCATGACCATAAAAAAAGTCCACAAAAAACTAGGAACTTTATACAGAAATAAGCAACTTCTCACCAAAGCAGCAAAGATTTCAATAGCAAATTGCCACCTTATCTCCACCCTACTTTATGCCTCTCCAATATACACCAACCTAAGGCAATGCGATCTAAACAAGCTAGAGACCTGCTACAACAAAATCGCCAAATTCGCCACAGGGGCATCCTACAGTAGTCACCACTGTCTCTCACTTGCTGAACTGGGCTGGCTTGAACTCCCTCACCTCCTTCAGTGGTATCAACTCTCACTCGCCCACAAACTAGTAAACCATCCACTAAATGTCCCATCCCTCCAGAATCTACTCCAACCCTATCGCACCACCAGACCACTAAGATCCAGCAACAAAAATCACTTGCAGATCACTAAAGCCAATAACTCTGCTGGTGAAGCACTATTCTCTTGCACCATAATCAAATTATGGAACTCCCTCTCACCCACAATTACCTCCATACCATCATGCACCCACTTCAAAACTTTACTAAAAGCGCACCTAAAAACATGCTGGCTATTTCCTTGCAACTCCCACTCTAATATCACCCACCCCATCCAACCACTACCTTTCTTTCCACTCCACTAACTACATTGATTATAGCAAGCTCAGATGTTCATAAGCCTAGTACTTATTATACAGCAGGAACTTCTTATTGTAACATTTGTTAATGTCTGTTATGTACTTCACAGATAAAGATTCTAGTTGTCTACTGATATACTATGTTCTTCATCTGTAAATATGCTGTAAGTAATTGCTATGTTAAATTGCTAATCGCTATGTAATCCAATGTAACTACTGTTTGTTTATTTTAACTGTGGAGCTTTTCTCCCCGGGCCTCTGCTGAAAATGGACCTACATCCAGTCGGACACTCCCGGTCAACAAATGTAAATAAAAAATAAATAAATAAATGCTTTGTCAAAAGGTGCAGTTTGGTGGGCATACGTAGATTATCATCAATGTATGAGTAGAGGCTAGGACATGCAAGCGGTTTGAATTCTGGGGTCTTTATAGACAGAACTTTGGCATATGAAGTTTGGTTATTTGGTTAAGGCTTTGTTCTGTAATTCATCTGTGAGGGTGGGAAGTAATATATTATTTTTCATTTCCTTTTTTTTTTTTTGCTTCTGGCTTTGTGGCTCCAGGCTGGTGTGATCCAGTTCTCATTTAATTGGCTTCAGGAAGTAGGAATAGAAGTTGGAGTAGGAACTAAGCCTAACTGCCTTGCATTTGCGGATGATTTATTTATTGTTGTTAGCCAGCAACATGGTTCAGTGAGAGTAGCGCTGGATATCACTCAAAGGAATTCAGTTTCTCATATTACAAAATTAGCAAAGCAAAAAATCGGGTGTACGTTCTGAACTTTGCAGAGAAAAGGCATCCAGATTTGGAGTGACTTAGACCCATATGGACCTGACATACTTGGGACAATGTCTTTCTCTCATTTTGATGAAGAAACAAAATCAGTTCTGAAGAGTCAAAAGATAGATTATTCATATATATAGAAATGTAGGAGCTGCTGCCTTCTTTGCAATTTGCAGGGTAAACCAGGACAGAATCAACATCTTGGTTATGTTAAGGTGTCAATATTTGGTTGCTGTTGGTATACTAAGAAACATAATTGCAGTGCTTAAAATAACAATAAAATAAAAGTGGATGAGGATAATACATATTAAGTCCAAGGTTGCACTATAACACAGTATTAAACCAACAATATGGGAGTTATAATATAGAAGTAGCAGTGGTTTGGGGGTATCTCGCCATCAAGTGGTACAGGGAGATGAAGCCTCCTTGCAAGAATGCTTTAATGATGTATACAAGACTTTCCAATTTGCTACTATTTCCTTTGACTGCAATTTATTTTAAAGAGATTAAAAGCCTATCATTTTGTTATTACAGTTGCTATCATATCTGTATTCTATTCCTGAGACAAAATTCTACTTGGTTTGTCTCTTTACAAAAGCTATACAGAACTTTATTTAGGAAAACAAGTCCAAAGTGACAGTAACAGTTTTGGATAATACTAATGTTGATGGACTAAGTAATATGCCCATATCTGATGCATACTCTGTACGTCAGCTTCACATGAGTACACATGGATTGAACAAGTCCCCCGAGAGGAATATTGTTGACTGCTGTGGTGGGTAGCTGGAGCAAAGGAGTGCCAATTTAGGCTGGAGTGATGACATTCATTTTAGTTTATTAGTAAGGTAAGTAGTGCCCTCTGTTTTTCAGATTTCCTGGTAGTAAAAATAACAAGAAGCTGGTCATGCTTAGACCAAAATTGCATCTAATCTCTTCGCAGAATATGGACCAGGCTCTATACATTAATTGTACATTTACTTCACAAATCTTTTGTCATTTCTAGTCAAATGGCCGATTTTGGCTGAGGTAATGAGGGACTTCCTTGTTTCTAAGCAGAAAACGTGGACCAGTGTAACATGTCACTGGGGACTAGATGAAAGACCGGTGTCTATTTTAGTACTACATCATAAGGAACCGTATGGATCTATCAGTGTAGTTATGGGTGGGCATAAGCAGAAGAAGTGACAGAGGCCTGAAGGTGGGTTGTGCATTACTGAGTCCTTTTTTACTGTATTGTTTTTTTCCCAGTAATGGATATATGCAGGGATGTTGGACTGAGAAAATACCATTCCATGATGATTCTTGGCAGGCAAATGAAGTCATGCATTAAGGACCACTGTAAATGCCAATCTCGAACTAATTATACTAAAGCTCTGATTTAATTAAGCTCAGAATCAAAGAGTAGTATTGTTATATTACTCATTATTGGAGAGGTAGTAGCCCAGATGTGACATGTAACAGCCATATCTGTCATACTCTGTGGTCATCTTTGTAGCATTTTAAAAAGTCACCTTTCCAGCAATCATTCCATAGCCCACTTGTGTCTCAGGAATACTGTAATCACATTTGCTTTGATCACTCAGAAAAATCTACCTGACATTCTTTCCCAGCTTCTGATGTATATAACTTGCAAAGAAGTTTAAACAGGACTCGATACATAATTCAGTGAAGGTATGGCATCTGAAATCTGTGATACTGATCAATCATTGCTTCAAGAGTATAAATTGCCATTCAGTCATCATACCAAGAAGCTTAAGAGGCTTCTCCTGTTCGTTAATATTCATCAGAGCCCCACGGGCATAATCAACGTGCAGATTTGATCTCAGCATGTAGGTTTGATCTCTGTGTGTATGGTTATTAGTTCACAGCATTCTAGCCAAGAAACGGTATTCTAAGATGAAGATTTTATTCAGACAATAAATGCAGGGGTAGCTAAATCAGGGAAATGAAAGTGTAAGCAGCTAATAAACAACTGTCAGGTGAAAACTGTGCCTGTCGTTTATGAACAGTTCTTGTCTGAATACTGTTACCTAGTATATCTAACTACATAGTTATTTTATTGTTTAAGGACCATGAGCAAAACAAGCACTTTTATGTATAATATAGCAGTGCATCCTGTTTGACAGTTCTTTCAAGTTCCCCTCCTGTTATAAAACAAAGTCCTAGTACAATACATTGTTTTAGGGCAGTGAGGTAAACAACTAGGCCTCAGCTGAGGCTGCCACAAAGCACCATGCAGTATATTGCAAGAAATCAAACTACTAAAGTAAAATCAAGAATGTTTTCACAGCAAATGAGGATTTCAAACACCTGTTTATTCCCAACAAGAGAAAGACATTCGTGCTGAACAAACAGAAGCCAGTCAGGTAGATTATATATAACAAAACATAAAGTTTCAATTCAACTATTCTAATTAGCCCAAAGGGGTTCTTATTAAATCAGCAAATGCTAACTTAGCGAACGCTGTTTAATTGAACCTTTTTGTTCGAAATGGTGAAACCCCGAAAGTACAAAACAGCCATTTTCAGGACTTTGACATTTCCACCACTGTGGTACGATCCCAGAGTTGGTATATTTAAGTAGGGAGGGTGTGGGTGGCAAAGCCCCCCAATTTTATTTATTTATTTATTTTTTTTTTGTTTGTTTGTTTGTTTGTTTTTTTTTGTTTTTTTTTTTTTTATTACGGAGCAGCAATTTTTTTCCCAGGGAAAAAAAATCGCTGTTGTGTGTGTTCAGCCTTTTGTTGTTTTGACATATTTAGGTCGATTATACAGCATTCAATAAGTTAAGCGTTCGCTGATATAATATAGACCCAGCCCAAAGAATACATTGTTTTAGTTGATTTCTATATTATTTAGGTCAGGTCTATCGAAGAGAATTGACACAGTTGGTGACTTACCAGTCCAGAAAACAAAGCAACATTCAATGAAGTTGAATTTAAAATGAAGTAACTGAACTAATACCAATGACAGACTAGTTTAGAAACTATTCCTGCCATCATCTGATTCAGCTAGCAAAGAGACTACACTTCATTTAAAATGGTACAGATGGGTTCAGTACTCTGAGATGGTTGTTGCTGCCATAATATTGCATGGACTAGGTTTAGAGCTATGACATTACATATGACTAGTGAAGTGCAAGATACTATTTATGGCATACTGGCAGCTAAGGCAGACATATGCGTTGATGTAAAGTTAAAGCTGACTAGTTGTTTAACAAAAGGAAAATAAACAGTTTAAAATAGGTTCAGGAAAACAGTGCAAGAAACTAGTGAAACAATGGAAATATACTGAACAAAACTAAAGATGATAACTAAATCTCCCAAAATATTCTATTTATGTTGCAAAAGATGCTAAGATTCCTTGATGAGGTGTTTACTCTACTGTTGGACTTGCAAATGTGTAATAGATCTGTCCCGACAGAACAGAGACAGCTGATGCTCTATACATGAGTTGGAGATCACTCTGCAGTAACCTGTATGATACCAAAAAGAGGAGCAAAGCTTTGAGAAGGTCTGCATCTTGGTTTTGATTTAGGGCATTGATATATATATATATATATATATATATATATATATATATATATATATATATATATATATTTTTTTTTTTTTTTAGTGAGAAAATATTATAGTCATTCCATTTGTGACTCTCATATTAATGCTGCAAAACAAATCAACGTATACCAAATAATTATTTTGTAGAGAGGCAAGTACCCCCCCCCCCCGAAAAAAAAGTCCATTTCTGTACATACTAACTCCAAGACTCCATAAGCTTGGAAAAATGGAAAGGTGCAAAACAAAAATAAAACTTTCTTCCCTGAATCACATGAACAAAAACACACACAAAAAAAAAAAGATCAAAGCACATCATGCATGAAAAACATGTTTTGACCTAGCTAAATTTTAACAATTTCGATGTCTGTTCTTTTGTTTGTGATCTTTTGTGTCACAAAAAACAAACACACGATCGACAATATGTTTCCAACTAAATGAAGTTCCGTGTAACCAAGAGCCTGGCTTGTTCAGATGACTAACTCTACACTCTATTTTGTTTAAGCCCCATCACTACTCGTCATTGCTTCTGTTTTACGGTTTTGATATTTATTTTTATTTGTTTTCCACTCGAATTGTACTGTGATTTTAGCTTATTGTGAACATTAATTCATTTAAAGTTAAGCTTGACAAGAAGAACAGATCATGAATGACAAAAGTATGGATAATTTTATTTGTATATACATATATATATATATATATATATATATATATATATATATATATATATATAAATAGATTCACTTTATAATTTTGAAATACTGAAATACCGAATTTCAGTATTTCGAAATCATAAAGTCGAACACCCATAATCCGAACAGCACACAATCGCGAAGCACACAACCACGAACACATACAAACCATACACCACACAACACATACATCGTCCAACCCACACTACAACAAACAAAACACACACAAACACAAAAACACAAACAAACCTACACTACATGTAAGATGGGGGGCATGCCCCCCTGCACCCCTCACACCCCCCTACTTATATATGCTAACTCCGAGATCACACAGACACAAAAAGGAAACACACACCCACACATTTCACAGTCCCTCGCACACACACAAACATCACACATATACATACATCCACATATTCAGACACACTCAAATTCTCACACATAACCCTTACAAAACACTCACTTACCTTCAGTTGCACCTACATCCATACACGATACACTCCCAACACTGTACGTCACGTACCGTAAGCCATAACCGCAAATTTGAGATATTCGAATTCACGATTATGCACTTTCACGATTTTCAGTTTTCGGCTTTATGATTTCAAAATACTAAAATTCGGTATTTCAGTATTTCAAAATTATAAAGTGAACCTATATATATATATATATATATATATATATATATATATATATATATATATATATATATATATATATATTTATATGTATGGATCTCTAGCAGATCGCCGAAAACTCATTTTGGCAAATTTCATTTCACCAAGATCAAATCACCGAAAACTCATTTTGCCAAAAACTAATTTCACCAAAAATAGTAGTAGCAGTGTATATGCCCTTTTCCCAAATGTAGTGTGATCCTGGAGTGAGAATATATAGTTGGGGGTGTAGGGGGCACAGTGGGTCTACTTTATACCCTCGAAACATGAAAAACACGAATTTGAATCACGTGACACATAAAGAGTGAACCGCGGATACGTAGAACGTACTAAAGTGTGAAAATGTAAACCTCGAACCGTCATAGTTGGCCAACCCACCACCCGCAACACACTACCTACCCAAACACAATAAAAAAAACACATACATACAATAACCAAATCCCTACTTCTAACCCTAAATTAAAGCACCAAAATCCTACTGCTAACCCTACACTAACCCCACATACACAACTGTCTATGCGCTATCCTTAACCCCTCCTTAACCCTAAGGTCCGTAACTACTGCACACTTCCCCCTATGGAGCTATACCCAAACAAACTAAATATTCCACACACATACACTTAACTAAACCCTACACTAAACCTTACATATATTACCTAGACAAAACCTTACATACACTACCTACTTATGCACTTACCTTAACCCCTCCCAAACCCTAAGGTCCGTAACTATCGCACACTTACCTTACGGAGGTATACCGCAGACGGGCCAACTAGGCGATTTCAATATTTCCCCTTTCGTGGTTTCGTTCATTCGATGCATTTGTGGTTTGCTCTTTCCGTGTCGCGCAATTCGGATTCGGGTTTCACTGCTTTCAAGAGCTTAAAGTAGACCCAGCACAGCCCTCTACATTCAGGAGTATGGTGGTGTAGCCCTCCCCACCTAGCTTGGTTTTATACTGTTCAGTTTCTGTTAAGAGGGTAAGTAAGTAGTTTTTAATCAAACTAGGTGGGGGTTCCCCCCACACTCCCCAAATGTATATTCTAACTCCAGGATTGCATTACAGTGGGGAAAAGGGCATATACACTGCCACTACTATTTTTGGTGAAATGACTTTTCAACAATTTGGTCTTGGTGAAATGAAATTGGGCGAAATGAGTTTTCGGTGAAATGAAGTAGATCCATATATATACGATTAGAAATGCAACTGGAAAAGGTCAAGCAGAAATGATAGCATACAAATTCAATACAGCACTAACAGTTATTATTGACCTGAGATGTGGCACTTTTTCCCTATAATGACAATCTTCCTTTGTTAATCAAGGGAATATTTGAAACTATATTCTAAATAAAGAATATCAAAACCATGTATGTATATGTGCATAGCAGAAGAAACCAGAAACCACAGTAAAGGCCAGTTAAGATATTTAATTCATTAATTAATGGAGGGCAAAACTCTGTAGCAGAAAAAAAGCCTGTAAAAGATATCTGATGGAACACTTACAATGAAAAATGTTTAAATAACATTATACAGAGATGGATTAGTGAAGCCAATATACCACTGCATTTGGGAGATTGCAGAGTGAAAATTCCTTCCAATGACCTCAACTTCAACTGTAAGTTCAACATCCCCCATTGGCATGACAGATTCACAACTCTGCAGATTGCCTGCCTTTGGAATAAGCTCCCTCTACTCTCAAAACTAGACTTGACAATTTGATGTGAGATTGTAAATTTATGCCTGCTGTGTGTGAAAAATGTATTTTCATAATTGTAACTAATATACTTTTCATGCTAGTAGGTGTTGCAGCTGAATGTCTTGATGGCTCTTTGACCTTAAGCTTAGTATGAATCTATATCAGCTTAAGGAAAATGTTCCAGCAACTTCAAAAGAGTGGATTAACCCAAAAGAGAGAAATATTCTACAGGTTTGTATTTTCAGAGAATATTGAGAATATAAAAATGCACCCCCACCTAAATATGTCACAGTCACCAGAAGTCTTTTAGGTATGGCAAATTGGTGCTATTTGAAATTCTGAAGACCATAATTGTGATCTTTGTAGGATGGGAGTATGCATGTGAATGCAGGTGAATATATATTAAGTACACAAAGTTTTGGTATGTTAAGATTATTTACCTTTCTCAAAGGTAGCAGTCTTAGAGGTAGTAAATAGATTTAACAGGGTTGTGGAGGCATAGCCCTCACATTTGGATGTACAGGGGAGATGAAGACCTCCTTACAAAATTTTTAATAGTTTGACAGAGCATTTTGAAATGAGTTGTTTTTGATCTGAATGACAATTTATTTGTATGGAGTTTTTGCACCTACAAGTTTAGGTCTTATTCATGACAGAGAGCTATGACGAACTACATTAGAAGATTCAGTATTGATTTTTCAAAAATTATAACAGCTTCTTAGAAATCTCTGCAAGAAAGATTTAGTCTATTGATTTAGACTCAGAATCTCAAAAAAGAATTACAGTAACTGAAAGTTTAGTTTCTGAAGAAGTGGTCATACTTTAATCCCACTAAAAGACATCTATTTTTTTGAAGTTGGTTTAGGAGATATTTTAATTCAAAAGCATAAATATGTATCTATTATTTCTTTATTTTGTTTTATTTTATTTCCAATTGGTGATTCAGAAAAGTCTGACTTTACAAAAAGGAAAACGCATTTTTAGCAGAGGCCTGTAAAGAGAAGAAATTAACGTTAATCGTAATAGTTTAAGTAAGATGATGTAATGGACATGAACATAGATCACTTTAAATCCATGATATTTATGCAAACAAATCACACACAGATGTAGAAAAATGACGGTTAGATTGAAAACTAACCACTACCCATAGTTTAGATTGAGGATTAACATCTGAATGTATATATGTTTAAAATAATCACAGATCGTATGCTATTTGAAATCATATTTATCCCTGAATCCGAACCTCCACTGTGAAAAGAAAGATGCTCACACAGACAAAAGCCTTATGATGTTGTAGTGTTATAGACAAAGGGATGGAAATGTGGCATATTTACATACCCAATCATATAGCAAGAAGAATTAAGAAGCCGGCAAGCTGAAGTAGATGACATAAGCCACTATGACCTATATATAGGAGCTTTGTCCTTACTCTTTCTTACTTACTATAACCTAGTTTGAGGTTGCATAACCAGGAAAAGGTTATAAGTATTTAAACAGATGGATGGTGCTGAATCAAGATCCAAATGAAATAAAGAAGAAGAAGAATAACAATATAATATTCACAAGTTATCCAAACTGAATTATTCAAGATATAACATAAAATCAGAGGTTGTTACACAGTGTTACACGGTATGTTAAATGAGGTATTCAATTGACAAATTGATTTAATGAACAGCCTGTGTGCTCTGTCATGTGTTGGCAGTTGATATTCTTAAATACCAGAAAGCCCTATCAAGCCTGTTAATGATACGAAGTAAAAAAAAAGTTATAACACAGTGGTGAAAACTGAGAAAACAATATGCATGTTAGGATGTTACAATAGTGATAGATGAAATGTCAGAGATGGAGAGAAAAATTATTGCAGACAAGTGTCATCAGAAGTACATAATTAAGTAGCTACCACTGCTACTGTATGAAGATAAACAAAGATTTACTTAGTGAATTTAAAGTTCAGAATTGTTTGAGATAAGGTAGCTAGCAGGTGTTTCAAAAACTTAAATATAGGGCACCAAACAAAGGAATATGTTGTGCATGAGTTTAGTTCAAGACAGAATATGTTACACTCAAGTAAGAATGTCAGATAATATCAGCCACATTGATGCTGCTAATTTAATTTAGTTTTATAAGAAGGCAGTTCTTGTAAAGCTACCCCAACCTATAAATAATAATGTTTGCTGTTGATTTGAGCTTTAAATATGTTTAAAGATGTATCTGTATGTTGCTGAAATCAGTATGCGAGTGTGAATGTGTGTGTGTGTGTGTGTGTGTGTGTGTGTGTGTGTGTGTGTGTGTGTGTGTGTGTGTGTGTGTGTGTGTGTGTGTGTGTTTGTGTTTTGAGTATTTGTGTGGAAAAAACATGCATACACCACTGGACATTACTTTAACGCCCATTTCAGTACAGAGTCCACTGAATGTCATGGGAGGGTGCTTTAAGAGCATAAATAGTCTCATCTTTAGCTACATAAATGTTATGATTTAATATCAGAAGCTAAAATGTGTAAGTAAAAAGGGTTGCATCAGAAGTGTTGAGATTTAAAAAATGGAATAAGTGCTTTATTTTTTTCATAAAAAAAAGAGATAAATTAACTCGTCTATCCAGTTTCTGAATTGCTCTTCCTAATGATGGTCATGGAAATAGCAAACCTGGCAAAGCAAGTAGGACTTACCCATTTCAAGCAACAATCTTCTATTCATCCTTTGGGATCTCTCTAGGTTTTCAATGAAGATAAGAGTTATAATCCCTTCAACATATCCTGAGTCTGGCCTTGGACCTCATCCCAGTGGGTCATGCCTGGTATCTCTTAAGGTGCCTAGTGGCATCCTCACAGTTGTCTATACTGTATCGATCAAGTCTCCTGAGCTTAGAGCAGAGGCTGTACTCTGAGATTCTCTGCACTCACTGTTCTTGTCACCCTGTCAAGGAGATGAGCTTCACTGCAATGCATGCCAGGGCTGTCAAGGAGAATGAGATTCACTGCAGTGCATGCCAGGGCTGTCAAGAAGAATGATATTCACTGCAGTGCATGCCAGGGCTGTCAAGGAGAATGAGCTTCACTGCAGTGCATGCCAGGGCTGTCAAGGAGAATGAGATTCACTGCAGTGCATGCCAGGGCTGTCAAGGAGAATGAGGTTCACTGCAGTGCATGCCAGGGCTGTCAAGAAGAATGAGATTCACTGCAGTGCATGCCAGGGCTGTCAAGAAGAATGAGATTCACTGCAGTGCATGCCAGGGCTGTCAAGGAGAATGAGATTCACTGCAGTGCATGCCAGGGCTGTCAAGGAGAATGAGCTTCACTGCAGTGCATGCCTGGGCTGTCAAGGAGAATGAGATTCACTGCAGTGCATGCCAGGGCTGTCAAGAAGAATGAGCTTCACTGCAATGCATGCCATGAATCACTGTCACTTGAGGATAAGAGGACAGTATAATCAGCACATAATAAAGATACAGTGCACACCTCACTGACCTTTGGCATATAGTTCCTGCTACATTTATGATCAGCCTTGTATTTGAACACTGAGTTTTGGACAATCTATAACTAGTACAGTGATCCATAAAAAAAAATCACACTTGAATACAGATCCAGCAAACCATTACTCCCAATCTGTCCTTCTACATATGTCCATCATTTTCCTTGTGAAGATTCAAGTCTTCTAGTAGAACTAAAGAATCAGTAGGTTCTAACAGGACGCATATCAGTGTAGCTGTTAGATGCATGTGAGGAAATGAGAGACTGAGTTTTATTTTTACATCTTAATATCAAATTGATGTGACTCTATTATTTACTGGCACAAATTCATATTGTACAACAACCAGATGGAGCTTGTGAACACCTGAATTCTACCTTTGTTCTTCCTCTCCATGTTCGAGATGTCTGGTTCCAGAATCAATACTGCATGTCAAGGTAAAAAACAACTCAGTTTAGAGCATACTTTTCAACTACCCTGCACTGATGTAGCATTCTGTGTCCCAAGGAGCAGTTTTCATTTCCAGGCTTTAATCCATCTAAATACACCCTGCTCCTGCCTCTGATGCTTGAATAACCTTAGAGATGTGAGAGCAAATGCAACAGAGTTGTCAGGATGAATGCAGCATTAAAAATAAAAAAGAAATCACCCTTCCAACTTCTGACTTCCTAGCCACAGTGTTTACCCAGGAGGTAACAGTGTGAATAATCAGAGTTCCCACAAACAATATGGAGGGCACTGACACTTCCTGATGTCATTCTTCAGCTTCCAGTGCATAAAGCAGCAGGATGTATTATAACTCTGCAAGAGACGAGCAGCAATACATTATTCTGCTGACCTACCTGATGCCTCCCATGTAGACTGGTAAAGGTCCGTTATACCAGAATGACTAAAAGACTTCTTATTGGTCATTAATATTCACTTAGGCTCCTCTGAGATGGTGCCCTTCACAGCACTGTGTTAGCTCTGCATATCTGCTGACTGGCTTATGCCACTCAATTTACAAATATGGTGCTCTTCCAATATGAACATGACTTCAACCATAACAGGCAGTTTCACTTTTATCCAGGGTTTGAATATATAAGAAGCTAACCGACAAGTGTCTGCTGATGGCTGTGGCTCTGGTATATTTTTTTTAGATGTTCACTTTTAATGACTAAAATGCTGTCTTTTACATGCAGTTACTTTATTAATTTAATGCATACCTCTCAACTGCTATGATTTAGGCCCTCAAATTTTGCCTTGTACCTCCGAATTTACTGGTGTTCCTCATAAAATTAGACATATTTATTGGTACATAACTTATTAAATAAATAAACTACACCTATACAAAGACACCTTTCCCCTAACAATATAGTGTCTAGCATAATAAAGACTTTCTATTGTGAAAAACAAAGTGCCCCTTTTCTAACCCTCTGCTATGATTTTAAAGGCCAGTGCTGTGACTTTTGATGTTCAGAGGTTGAGACATGTTTTAATGTACAAATGCTTCTAAGTTGTCACCTCATTCAGTTGCTGCTCTATTTTATTGTCCTGACACACAAAACTGACCATCAAGTCAATCATTTTGTAATGTGGTAAAGATTAGACTAGACTCATTTCTGTGTTTACAGGGCATACTTTAGGTGTATAATTACTTTCCTGAAAAGGGATTTATAAAGGGTGGACAATGGTACACACAGAGGTTTACTGTTATGGCCTGATACTCAGATCTTGAATCTCTGACCCATGTCATATATAAATACCACATGGATTAAAAGAAGGTTTAGCACATCTCTGACATCAACCCACTGGCAATCAACTCAAAAGTAGAGACCACACTGTCCATCTATCAACTATCTATGTATGATATAGATTAGAATCCCTGTCATTAACTAGTAGGTTGCTCTAGGCTTAAAATTCTAAGAATGTGTCACTCAAAAAGAAAGATAATATTATGAGGGTCCCATTACAATAAATGACTAGAGAGCACATTGGTGCAGTTTAAAAAAGTAGATTATATCTGCAGTGTTTTGCTTTTCTGCCTACTTTGTTTCTTCTGGAAGATTATCTTTGGTTCTTGGTGTTTTGATCGTTTGATTTTTTTTTTAGATTGTGTAGGCCCTGTTTTAATCCTGAATGAATAGCTACAGGTAACAAGTGCTAAGAGAAAGACTGCTATGCCAAACAGTAATTCATTGTAATCTTTGTCTCAGACTTTATCTCACAGCAACTGCAGTGTGTTCAGTAATAATCAGTAAAGTATATTACATTTAATACAAGCTGCCTCTCTTTGAAGGGTATGTAATATAATTTCTAATTTATCAGTTCCTTAGTCCAAGCACTTAATACAATCCATGGTAATTTTATACCCATTTGAGACAAGTTTATGTTGACTCGCTGACAATAATTTCAGTGATTACTGTTATACAGAATTCATATCCCTGAAAAAAAAAACTCTTTCAGCAATAAACTATTTTTTCCTGTACCTTCCATGTGGGGAGAGGGACCACCCACTCCCTCTCCAGCATATATACTAACTCTGTTACCACATAACATTATAGAAAATTGCAAGCTCACTGATGATTTTATGTGGTTTTCTGTGATATTCCTTCACAGTAACATCACTCACACAAACAACACTTGTACAATAGACTGGCTCACTTTGAAGATTGGTTTCCAGTTGGGCTCTACTGGTGAATCAATGTAAAGATAATACAAATAAATAAAATATGACATGCATTTAAGTGAAAATAGGAGAAGGTGGAAAACCAGGCTTGGGCATTGGATGGGACAGAAGACCAGACTGAAATGTAAGTGGAACATTTGCCTTATCATTCAAAGCACATAAAGAAGGAAGGTTACCATGATTACAGGGTGGTTTAGGAAGGGGACAGATGCAAATGGGTCAGTCCCAAAAGGAGGAGATGAGAGGAAGATCATAGAGTTACATGGCAAATGAGAGAAGAGAAGCAGATCATAGAGTTATGTGGCAAATGAGAGAAAAGAAGCAGATCATAAGGTTATGTGGCAAACGAGAGAAGAGAGGCAGATCATAGAGTTATGTGGCAAATGAGAGAAAAGAAGCAGATCATAGAGTTATGTGGCAAATGAGAGAAAAGAAGCAGATCATAGAGTTATGTGGCAAATGAGAGAAAAGAAGCAGATCATAAGGTTATGTGACAAATGAGTAAACGGATCCTGAAAGTTACCTCCAATAATAGTGTAGAAGGTGAGGAGATACTAAGTCAATTTACAAATCATCTGTCCAGTCTTTGACTTCAGGAAGGTAACAGGTAACTGCAGGTAATTAAACTTAATGCC
Organism: Protopterus annectens; assembly: GCF_019279795.1. Lineage (NCBI taxonomy): Eukaryota > Metazoa > Chordata > Ceratodontiformes > Protopteridae > Protopterus > Protopterus annectens. The sequence goes on from NC_056745.1 coordinate 155,499,981, forward strand.
TTCACTTAGAGCTGGGTCTAAAAAGTGTATAGAAATTACAGGCTTTACATCCTTTCTGAGGAATGAGAGGAAAATTGTAAAAGAAAGGTTAATCGAATTTTTGAAAAATAAATTATGCTGTCACAGACAAGTATTAGCATAGTTTTTTTTTTCAAAAAGAAAGTTACTCCAGTCAAATATAATCAAAATAACTAGGTTACCACAGCCTTGAGAATGGAAACTATGAGGATGTGGTGTCCATGGATTTCAGCAAGGTTTTTTATGGAAGATAGATAGGAAAGTTTGAAGCTTTGAGATTAGCATAGTAGGTCATATGATAGTTAATAAATGGAAAACAGAGGATCATGGTTATTAAGCGGTTGGATTAGTTACAACTGTCTATTTTGATGCCATTGGGGCTAAGGCAGGTCACCCTATTTGTGACTAAGGTACACCAAGAATGGTGTGTAAGGTACATCTGTAGTGGATACTGAAGTGAGACAGTTCCTGCAGAAGGAGAGGAAACTGCAAAGAGATCTGCAGGGTGGGCAGGAAAGTAACAAGTATATTTCAAAATGAAAATTATAGGATATTATTCACTCAGTAAACTGACAAACAGTGGTATTACAAGAAAGAAAATGCAATGATTGAGAAGGTGGAAGATCAGAAAGACCTAAATTTCATTAGGACCCTAAGACTTAAACATTCCAAGCAGTGTAAAGGGTCAGTGATGATGAAAAATCAAACGTTGGGTTACACAGTGAACAGAATAAAGTAAAGCGATGGTATTACAATATAAAGGAAATGAAAAAAAGTGTAGCAGAAATTGTACAAGGGATAGCAGCTAAAGAAATGAGGAGACACAACAGCTACATTATGAAATCCGTCTCCAGGAGGTTGTATTGCACATTTAAGAAAAGAAGAGAGACGGGTCAGGAAATAAATGTTGGTACATAAAATACTAAGACTAATGAAAGGAATATACATCAAAAGAAAGGACAGGAAAAGCTTGGGTGCAGATTACTGCTAGCTTAAGAGGACTATATTTAATGGTATTAATAGAAATGACTTTTTCACAGTGGGAGTGATGGTGACATGGAATTCGCTACCAGTGTGACAGTTAGAGACTGACAACACAAGTATTCAAAACAACATGAGTCAGCTGGATGAGGGAAAGTAAGGATGGAATCAGACCTCTCAAGTGGACAGATTTTCGTAGAATGTCCAGATTTTTGCCTCATATGTTTAGTCTGTTCCTCATAAAATTAGTGTTTTTTTGGCAAACCACTGAGGAATGAAGTCACTAAACAATGACATTCATTTGAATTCCAGACGTCATACCATTTGGAAAAAGCATGCTAATTCAAAACCTGTAATTCTAGCAACTTTCTAAGTTTGTAAGAACAATAATTAAAATCTGTCCCTATTTTTGAGCCTTTGTCGAACCAAAATTTTAGACTTTGTCCAGATTTCTTTCACTAAGAGGTTGAGAGGTATGGATGGAATAAATGCATAGTTGCTTGATGCAGCACTGGACAAAGCTCAAAAGATTATATTATTTCTAGTGTGCACAACTCTCTGTTGACAGGTTTTTGTTTTGAGTAAATGGCCAGCATTGCTGTTATAGTCTTCAGATATGTAAATTAGTCCTTTCAATAACAAAATTAATATATTACAGGATAAGTCAATATATATGTGAAACAGAGAATAAACCTACAACAAAGTATTACTTTACCAATATAACTCATTCTGTGGGCCTAATATTAACTTCTAGTCCTTATAAAACAACTTACAGCTTCCCTTCCAATAATGTTCAATAGACATCAAGCCTTCAAACAAATTCTGAAACTTTATTGATCACTATCCACTTCTATTGGAAACTTTTCTTAGATTTTTTATTTTCATTGTATTTATTTATTTTTGTCACAAGGCAATCTATAGACACAGAAATATATTGTTAATCCATAGGTCCATAAGTACAACATAATACTCAGGATCAGCACTTGGAAAAATGAAACCATAAACGTTAGATTTACCTCTAGCTTGTGTTCAAGTATTATGTCAGTTTTGATCTCAATATATTCTAGATATTCCCTATCTTTACTCAACTCCAAAAGAAAGCTACCCCTACCCTGCACCCTCTTCTGTATCTTTTCCTCCTCCATGCAATTAAATACCTCATGTTCTATCCCTCTTTGTTCACTGTATTCCCTTGGCATTTTTTTATGTTTCTCAATAGCCTGTCTCCCTTAACCACATTTTTTAGCTTACCTAATTAGGTCACATGCTGTCTAATCACATCCGTAAATTTTCATACATTTATATTTTCCCATTTAGCAGCTGCACCCCTTTTCACCCACCCATCTGCAAACATTATCCTGATATTCCTATCCTAATTTTACTGTTCCTTCTATTCCTCCCCCTAAGACAAGCAAAATCAGCTGCAAACATTGGCTGCCTTTCCCCATTTCTCCCTAAGCGGGCATTGCCTACCATGTTTTCCTGAATATACCCAGTCCCCTATAGATTTATACTATAAAAAGATCTGTGTCACTGGAAAATAATATCATCTTTGCATTTACCCCTTGCATAGGTCCCCGTCCCTCTGACCCTTCTGTCTTAAATACGTCTGTTTTCATTCTTTAACTGTTCTATAGGCAGTGAATTCCATCTCATCGAAACACACATGGTGAAGAAGTCATTTTTAAGGATACCCCTATGTTTGTCCAGATTATACCTCCAATTCAAGGGGATCAGACTGCAACAGGGCACCTCTTTCTTTTCATCCCCCCTTATGCCCCACTTTCCAAGGTCTCCTTCATTTTTTTTGACCTACATATACTTAAACCATTTGCCACCCACATCATCATTAAGTTCCTCAGACATCTTAAACCAGTTCCCATGTTTCATTTTTACTCCCTCCATGTCAAAGATTCCATTGTTCCCTCACTTTCTGCCTTTCAGAATCTCCCTTTCATCTTAAACATTTATTCCAAAAACCTTATCTGTCTTCACCAGTTTTGAAGCTATCTATCCAGCAAAACTCCATCTCACATTTCTTCGTCACCTTCTTCACGTTACCGTACGTGAGTACGTTGCTCAAACTGGTATTCTGTCTGAGAACCCAGTTCTAGCCTGCCTTAGCTTTTCCTTTTACACTTTGACATCTTTTCATTGCTATTTCATGTCTCAGGAAAATGCACCCCCCCCCTTATGGCTTCAGTCTCATTTTACCTTTTCTGGTCTCTGCTCTCTTCTCTTTGATATAAATTTTTTCTATAGCCTTTGCATGTCTAATAATGTTTTATATTGTTGGGGTACCCATTGGTGTATAGGAACTATGAAAGAACTGTCATAAAAGTAATTTCCCTTTTAACAAGTTTCCTTACCTGGTTAAGTTAGTCAGTTGTGACGTAGCTTTGTGATTCCACTCATCGCCATTCTTAGCCACCCTTCGTGTCACCGTGGTATTCTGATTTGCCACAGGACATCTTGCTTCATTAAGCTCCACTGGAAACTTCATCATCCTTCTCCTCTTATCTGCAAAAGGTACAAGACTAGGTGTTACTAAGTGATATTGCAAACCTGTGGTATTTCCACAACATTTCATATTCTCAAGGTTCTTCAGGTGTATATTCCCTACATCTTCAGCAACACCAGTCAGTTGTCCACTAAAAGGATACAGTAGCTTTCCCCAGCTACCATGGTCTCCAGTTTTATAACATACTTCTCAGTCTCCCAACTAACTCTTCAATCCCTACCAGAAATAGGATGACAATGAGTGTCTGTGCCATCCCCTGTTCTCTTTCCTTACAGTGCCAGAATTAATTAGGTTCACATGACATTAATTCTAGGAATCTAATGCAGAACTTTCACCTTTCTTCTGAACTTTCCCTAAAATTAAATATCCATAACATTATCAACATGAACTTTTCTGGACAAATTTACCCAGGGTTGAATAGCACTGCACCTCTCTTTAATAACCCCATTCCATGACAAGACAATATTATACTATTAAACATTTGAGGCCATAACCCCCAGTTCAACTGGTCCTGGCTCAGATGATAATTCAGTGACCATAATCCCCAGTTCAACTGGTCCTGGCTCAGATGATAATTCAGTGACCATAATCCCCAATTCATCTGGTCCACGATCACATGATAATCCAGTGACCATAATCCCCAGTTCAACTGGTCCAGGATCAGATGATAATCCAGTGAAAACGTTGTCTGGTATAGCTACCAAGTGCAGTATATGCAGTGACCATTGCTTATTAGAAAGGAATGTAAATGAACAGTTGAATAAGAGGCTCTCTTTGTTCCATATAAAATGGGATATTATGTTTGCTGGTAGACAAATTGTTTGGAAGTATCTGGCAAATGAAGATGTGGTAATAATAATAATAATAATAATAATAATAATAATAATAATAATAATAATAATAAAAATAATAATAATAATAATAATAATAATAAAAAGTAGATGTCATTTTTCTTATCTAGGTGGCCCAGAAAGGAATAAGGAAATGCCCCTTACTTTTATGGCTTGTATCCTACTATTAGGCAGTCAAAGTTAACAGCACAATGTTGCACCACTGAAGGCAGTACAAGCACACCCAGTGCCACCTCACAGCTCATTTACAGCACAGGGAACCTGAAGGGGTGTCCAACTGGCTCACGGATAGGAAGAAGAAATAAAACTCGGGAAGTTACATCTACAAAGAGACCAGGCACCAGTGGAGTCCTCTGTGCTGGAAGCTGTCCTATTTGGCACCTACTTCTCTGAAATAAAACTCAATACCAAAGGGCTCTGGCTAGCTACATTTGTAGATAACTGCAAGCTAGGAGCAGTCATTGAATCCCAAATGACTTAGCCATCCTGCAGGAAGGTTTGCCCCAAATACATAACTGGTACTAAAATCATGATCTGGAGCTAAATACAAAAAATGTATTATCATATCATTTGGGAAGTCATCTACCCCCTGGAACTACCACATTGACAATTCACCCCTAAGAGTTAACCCAGTTGTTTGGAATATGGGAATGTATGTGGACAGTGACCTAATTTTTGGCCAACATGTGTCCACTGTCGTAAGAAGGTCCTTTTATATTGCACAGTTCATAAACAAAGGGATTATTTTTACATGTTGGGATGTCATTGCCCCACTTTACTCAGCCTCATTAGGCCAGTCATTGAGTATCATGCCCCCAGCGGCATGTATCTTCCCAGACAAGTGCAACAACTGTAATGCCTACAGAAATGCCTTACTAAAAGGATATAATGCCTAGACAATATGTCCTACATGGACTGACCCAAAGCCATGTCACTGTACTTGGTATCCTATAAAGTACTAAGAGGTGACCTGTGTCAGGCATACAAGGCATCCTTCAAACAAATAGTGATGGACCTACTGCACATCAGAAAGTCAAATGACATCAGAAATACTCAGTCTAGAGATCTAAACTTCTTCTGCAACATTAACAGGACAGTTTTGAGGGACAAGTATATCTTGATGAGGAAACCATTTTTCTGGAACAGAAATCCCATCAATGTAAAACAAAGTTCATTCATGTTCAAGAGCAACTTGGATCTCTGGATGGAAAACAGACAATTTACCCCAGTGCTGCCCTCCTCCTCCTAATGATCAGAGGAAGCTCCTAAACGCTTTAACCAATTTATGGGTCCCCTAAATTATCTATAGTATAATCCCAATGATTCTCACTATGGATGATATATAATTACCGACCATGGGATAGATAAGGTCACTATACACCAAACAGGATAGGTCAACCAAAATGGAAATAGGCTAGGCTTAATATGGCCTCAAGGGTAGCTGGCCTAGTACTTACCTATGAACCTATGACCCTGTACATATATTCTGGCTCACTAGACCAGTATCCTATAGAAATGCAGTGATGCCTTTAGACTTTCTGTGTATTTTGCTATAATACACTAATGGCAATGGGGTGAGCACTTTCTGTTCTGCCTGTGCCAGTACTGTATTTTCCCAGGTTTTAGAGATTTCCATTGTATTGAATCACAATACTACAGGGTGGATCACTTGAGAAGATAGTTTCCTGGGCTCAAACAAGGAGGATATGTTAATTTATATACTACATCTGTAAGATATGGGGCTAGTACTTACAGTGACCTGAATGCTTTATATTAAGAAATAATGAGGTAAGAAATGGAAAAACTGGATTTGGGTTATGGAGCTAGGTGTGTGATACCTATACATGTATAATATTGGTAGAAGGGTGACTTTTTTTGGAGGGATACAGGGCAACAGCATCTGGCTGAAGAAACTAGTATCTGGAGGAAATCAGAGAAGTGAATATGGCTATCGATATTTACTTACAACTTTACACTAAAATAATTTAAGAGCAATAATCAAATTGGGCTACTTGCATGAAGAAAATATATGCCAGCTCAAAGACTGTAGTTGGTTGGGAAGGAACCCTGGATGGAGATCTTTGTAGTACTTGAATACGACTTGATCATTAAAGTATTGATATAACATCTTTTTGAAGGTGTATCTGATAATTTCAGAAGATAGTTAGCTTTATAGATATCCTATGTAGTTTTTAAAACAATGCATATTTAGTCATGTGACAAAAAGAAAAAAAGAAAAAAGACAAACAGAGCTGTATTTTTTTAATAATGGTTTGTCCCCTGCACAACAGACTACCAGCCACTGGAGCCTCTCCTTCAACATAAATACCAGGAGTCAGTTTTGAACCTCAAGACCTAATCCAGTACTTCTCCCATTGTCTGACAGGAAATTGTGGAATCTCCCTACAGTCTCATAATCATGGTCATATGAATGTTTTGTTTGTTTATTTTATGCCTACTCATTTCATGTCCCCATGCCCAATGTACAATGATGAAAGCCATTAAGGTGAGAATGTCAGTTAGCCAGTGCCCCAGTACTTGTAATCCCAGGATGTACACTGCAGTATCACCACATAAGCAATCATCCTATGCGTAAGACTCCACCCCTTTACCCAGGATGCACGACCATAACGTCTACATTTCTGTTCCTTGCAGCTGATTCCTCAGATGCTAGGCTCAGTAGTCAAACCCATTTCATTTGAATTACAATCAGACTTCACCAGACCTCTAGTTGCAGTTAAAAGTACATACATATAATTTTTTGTCACTTCTCAAACAGGACAGAGCTAAGGATAGGGTTTAGTAACTTAAGACAAACTCATTAACATATAGAAACAAGTAATTTCTCTAAGGAGTATCTGACTGTCTTGTGAAAACAATTTCTTCATAAATGTAGATTATGCTTTGAGCTTATAGTGTAGTATTACGGTTTATTTCCTTACTAGTGGGGATCCTTGCATGAATAACAGTAATCACATTTCCTCGGGATTGATTTGTTAATGTACAAATGACCCCTCATATTTCTGCTTACAGTATGACAGCATGTTGCTGTACAAATGAATGACATGTCATAAAAGACAGAGATGTCATTTGGAAAGAGAACCATTAACAGGAATGGAACTAATGACTTATATTTGTCGTTGCATTTCAACAATAAAAGCAGGGACTATAGTCAGTGAAAGATATATGAAATTAAAACCAAATTGTTATGAAATATGAATATAGCATTTAATAGACTACCACGTCTATTTTCGGCTGAATAAGCATTTTATATGAAAAGTCTAAAGAATATTACCATAACAAATGAAAATGATGTAAAGAAATCTAGTTAAATAAAATAAAGATTTTGGTATAATAGTTACCATTTACACACAAGTTATTAGATACCTTTGGTGATAACATGCAGTCATCTACTGATCATTTATTTGATATACTCTCATTCCAGCATTCCTTAGAATCAAAGAATTATGATTCTGCATTAACTCTGAAATGTCTAACAATCTTATGCTTTAAATCAAAATTTTTTATCAAAATATTTTAGCTTGATCTTATCCAATGACTCATATATCGCCAGTAATTAAAACAAAACACATCATGATAGTCGGTACCAGGGCTTCTCCATCTCAAACTGTGTGTGTGTGTGTGTGTGTGTGTGTGTGTGCATGTGTGTGTGTGTGTGTGTGTGTGTGTGTTGACTTGTGCACATGTGAGTGTGTATGCATGCGTGTACTTGACTATGCATGAGTATGGAACAATAAAGGAAAAAACTGAGACATCCCAGTATGAACCCATGAATTCACATTACATGTGTGTTTTTCCACCTCTCCCCATTCACCATGACTAGACTAAATAAACTTCATGCATGTGCGCACAAAAATGTATAAAAAAATAGCAAGCTGAAGAGAGAAATATATATCACATCTGCAAAGCCATAGTCCTGAAAAAGACTAAATTGTACTGCATATCCATCCATACATTCCTATTCCCCAATGATCTGGACAGTGCAATGTTCAGCTCCGGAAAACAGATGCTTAACCAGGTAAGTTAAAATGCATGGTATTGCAGAGTACTGTTTATAGAAAATTAAAGTGAAACTCGGCACTTTGTGTAATAAAAATGTATTTTCAACATCCCTTACTAGGTTGTAAATGTGTGTAATACTAATAGTGGAAAAAAACAATTGCAGAACAAGCCTTTAGACAATTTGCATCACTAGGCTACTAGCCAGTCCTTGTTAATGCTACAGAGAGAGAGGAAAAGAAAGGAAAAGTTATTTATTATTAGAAACAGAAAGCTTAGACAAATGGAGGAAATACTTAGGCTCTTAGATTTTAACAGAAGTCTATTGAAGGTAATGTCGCTCTAATGCAGGATACAATATTGCTTAGACTTTTACCTTTCATTTCACATATGAACCAAACTACAGCAATGTAAACCACTGAAAATGTATTATTAAAACCATGATTATACTGGCAAAGGAACTGTTTGTTATTCCCTGATCAGTAGCTGAAGACACATATTTGCTGCTTTCAGTATGTTTCCACACTTCTCACTTTAGTATTCTTTGCAGTTTTCATCTACATTTTGTAATACCATTTTGTTACCTCATATTGTTAAGCATGTCATTCTGCTGGATCTATATTAGCACATCGAAAGCACAGGTCAGTGAACGCCTGTTCAGCGACCAATAAACAGGAAAAATTCACTGTAGTGGCCATTCGCAGAAATGACACTTCACTGTTTATTGGTTGGGGACCAAGCATTCGCTGAGCTGTGCTTTCAATGTGCTACTATAGACCCTATATAAATATGCAACCCCAATAAGAAATAACTGAAGACTTGCATGGATGCAGCCAAGAATACACCACTTTAGCTGCTGTATATTATTTAACATTAAGGTTTAATATTTTCTGCAGAAGACATTAATCAATGAGACCAAGTCAACTAGAGCCAGTTTTTAAACTGTTGAGTGGTTAGCACTGACATGGTAATAGAGTCTGTGATCCATGTTCTCCTGTCTAAGGGATACTGTGTACCACAGTTAATGCCTAAAGTTATTGGTCTTCACAATTATTCCCCAGACGTGCACCACCTGGAGTTTGTGCTACTACCCATGACTCTGTTCAGTTTTGGGTGCAAGAGGAAACAAGGATATCTGGCCAAGTGATGGATGACTATTATGAGAGAAGACCTGCCACAGTCAGGCATGACTATTGAAGATGGTAGGAGAGTGCCACTGAAACAAAGCAGGTGGTGTCATTACATGTGACAGGCTAACACCATGTACAAAAAGTTTAAAAAAGGGTTGATGATGATGATTTTGTCCAGAAGAAAAGCATAATCACCAGCTAAAAAGCATTAATGAAGTTAAAGGACTAGTTTTGTTGGAACTCTGTATACAGGACACCATAATGTCAGTTCCTGGGCTAAATATATGTATTATTAGCAGTATAATCATTTGCAGTGACTAAATCTGCCATGGAGGGAATGTAGACATGAAAGTCAGCAATCATCAGGCAAAACTGAAAACGTCAGCATACTGATGATCAAATATGGCCTCAGCCAATTAGTCCCACAACTAAAAAGGGGGTAATTCCATTTTACAGCTGGTGTTGTTGAATGTATCCAATTGGTTCTACACAGTAAGAATTGAAACCACCCTATTAAACAGCAAGGGTGATGTAGTTTCAGTTAGCCTTTTACTAAGTCCATGTAAAAGAGCCTTTAATATTAATTTGGTTACAAGCCCCATTTATATAACAGAGGACAGGTAGATTTTCCGGAGATTAATACTTTTGTATCATAGTAGTGATAGCTGGATATGTCCCCAAGTGGCCTGAAATCATGTTGGAATATCATAACTAATACTCTACACAGGTTACGGCACAGTTTGTGCTCTCAGAGTCTGGAAAACAGTGTCAGTGATGCAACAGGTAGCACACTCGTCTTTGGTGCAGAAGACTGTAGGTTCTATTCCACCCCATGCAGATGGATCTTTGACACTGCAGTGTAGCATAAAGGGGGGGGGGGGGTTGCACTCCTCAGTGTGTTATCCTTCAGATGAGATGTTAAACCAAGGTCCCATCTGCTTGAGTTGGTGGTAGGTCAGTTGGATGCAAAAGATCCCACAGCACCTATCAAACCGAGTAGAGGAAGTTCCCTGATGTCCTGCACAGTACCACCTGGGTCTTCCCTAGTGAGACTAACCTAGTCAACAAAGGATAAACAAAAACAAAACAAAGGTCAGTCAGGTAAATAATCTGAAGAAAGAAACAGCATTAAAATGCAATAAACAGTAAAAAAATAAATCGTACATATTGTGAAAAAAAGCACTCGCATGCAGAAACGCTGGAATACGGGCAACACCACACACAAATAAAGATACCTTTTCTTCCAGGCTAGATAATGTTAGCACAGATTCATGGGCAGAAGGAAATGTTAGCACAGATTCATGGGCACAAGGAAATGTTAGTACAGATTCATGGGGACAAGGAAATAGGTAGCACTTTTTCATAAAGTATTTTATTTTATTTATTTATTTAACATTTGTTGACCGGGAAGGTCCGACTAGGTTCCACAGATCCTGTTTTCAGCGGAGGCCCGGGGAGACATGCTCCAGAAGCATGTCTTTAGACAACAGTGATGACAGTTTAGAAAGTACCAGTGTAGAGGCCCCAGTCAAGGATTTACATCTGTTTACAGAATGGTGAACCTTTACCTAAGCAACATCTACTAGACACCTTTCAGATATAGTGCACTTTAACAAAAGGTCTGAGCAAATTAAATGTTATTGAGTCAATATGATTTAGATTGGATACAGAGGCTTGAACTGTAATAACCAAGGAATGGGTTAATAGGTTACTGCTGGGTGCAGATATTAAAATAAAGCTCCTGGCTGGGATTCAAAATCTAATAAAGATGTAACATCTCTAAACATGATCCTAATTCCTGTTTTGACATATATTTTCAGTGACCGTCTGGTGGAATAAGAGGTAACCACATCTTAGATATATACCATGGTAAAATGTTTATAAGGAATAGGTAACTCAATTCGGTGCAGTTAATAAGGTCTGTAAGTCTTTTGAGTAATGTGCCAAAGTCATGGAATAAACAGGTGACTTTCCTTCTGGCTGATAAATTTAGAGCATTTTCCATACAGGCATATTCAGGAACATTTTTGCAGATATTCCTCAACAGTAACCAACCTGTTACATTTCTTGGATTATGCAATAATGGGCCATAACTGTAGATTTGTGGGCAGATTATAATTTAAATTGATATGAATGAAGCCTTTGACTTGGTCATTGAGCTATTTTTTTTAATTAAACCCTGATTCTTTGGTCTTGAATAGTTTATTGTAAACAATGGATTAAGATATGTTTCCCCAACAGACCACAACGTTTAAACAACAAAAGAGAAGAAACCCACTTTAACTCTCTTACATTCATCATTTACTTGATCTGTACTTCTCTCAGCTGATAATACATCTAGTTACATGCTGAGGATGTTAAAGCTACCCACTGAATAGCATTAAGTCATGGTTAGTTGGCAGTCCAGAATAGCTTGGACGTCTGTAACATGCAGGCTAATGACAATGATCTGATAATAAATGCTGGAAATTCTATTACCAAATGTTTTATAAAAAGAAAGCAGTTCTCATGAGTGGGACAGCAGAGGAATTAATAAAGTCAGTGTGCATACAAAGCCAAGCGAATAATCAGTTATGCCAAATTATCCTTAAAACCTCATACTCGAGATTGTTTACAAGCACCTGGTGAGATGCCTGCTGAGAATTTTAGTGAAGTTAGTGTCTGTGGTAATCTCTATGCATACAATTTGCAATCCATTTAAGACATCCAAAAAAGACGTATCTGAAATAAAAACAGGAAAGAATGCAAAAGATATGAACTAGACAAGATGAGTTTTTCTTTATGTTGAATCAAAACCAGACTGCAAAACTAAATATTTTGTGCCTTTTATATCAGAGTGTGGAGTGATGTTACTATGTTATATCAAGGTTTGAGAGACTGTTTTGTTTTCTGGCCATAGATAAGGCACCAGATAGAAATGTGGGTGTTCTAGGCAGATTCTGTGCAGGAGCTCATACAATACAACTGAAAAGATGTGCTACTTAATGGAAAGGGTTGCTCTGATTGGGAATGATTTACTATAAATAAAGGAAACAAACTCTTTGGATGACTTTAAAGTCAGTTTGCATAATTTTCTGGCAGACAGTGTGTCGAATCTAGTATGCCTGGAATTTTGGGCCTCGTAAGGTCCTTTGCTTATATCTGTGTATATATGTATATATGTATGTTTATATGTCTATATATATATATATATATATATATATATATATATATATATATATATATATATATATACACACATACACACACACACACACACACACACACACACACACACACACACACACACACACGCACACATGCATGTATGTAAGATGCTTGTAAGCCAGCAAGGAAGGCATGTATCTACAGTTATATATTCTTAGCCACTCAGTGAGATATCTTGTGCAGCCACTCCACCATGCGGGTACACACAGTCACACACACACACACACACACAATCACAAATATGCACAACAATTCACAAATAGTAGAACAAAAAAGAGAGAATGACAAAACACTGAATTACTCATAAAAGTGAATCTCAAAGCACTTAATACATCTCTCCCATTAAAAAAAGCCCTATGTCAGTAAACCCCAGCTACAAAACCCAGACCAAATATTGTGTTTGACAGTGATACTGTTAGGGAAAAGATTATTACTAACATAATGTATAGGGTTAGGGTTAGGGCAGGGGTACAGTTAGGGTTATGGTTAGAATTAGCACATATGAAGAAGGTAGGCCTGGGGACCTTACATGCTTTTGATTCCAATGTGCATAATGTACATAATGACAAGACAGACAAACAGCAATATCATGCAGGCAATTACATGTGTGTGTGTGTGTAAGAGTGTTAATTATATGTGTGTTATAAACCATCCCTGAGCTCATGCCAACTGGTGGAATAATGTCAAGTGAAATGTAACTGAGATATCAACAGTATCCCACCTGACCTGGCGTTACTGTGGAGCATGTATATACATACACACACACACATATATATATATATATATACTCTGATGAGTATACATGGCCATCTGTCACTGCCATGCTTTTCATCTGAAATGGAATACAATTAATTTTAAGCCATTTCTTGGTCATCGCTTGTATAAAAACACTTCTACATGTTGTGCACAGGCTGGAAAACACAACAGCTGATTTGAGTGCCAGTTCCCCTACCATTTTTCCTGACATCCTTGATGAATAGACATGGCAGACAGTAGTGGGGACAGTGGTCCATTTAGACACAGAGGTGATGTGAGGAAGAATCTTACATTTTTGTAGCCATTATCCTTAGAAATTGCAGCTGGTAGCTGCTGCAGGGTGGTTATACCAGGTCTCATTACAAGGTTGAGGCCTGGAATAGTTTAGGCAAAGCTGTCATCCATGCTACTGGCATCCCACAAATGGATGAATAGTACCACCACCATTACAGTGACCTATGAAAAGAAAAAATAGGACCTCCTTAGCTGACAGGAGGAACATTATAGGTCCTATTCACCAACTCAGTATTGTAAATTTATCCCACCCACCCAGGAGTAGTTACTAGTACCCTTTAAAATTCATACATATATACATACATGCATAACCATGCAGCACAATACCATGACATAGAAATGCACACAAGGTTTTATTACTTCTTCCTTCTTATGCCTACCCCTGCAGAGTTTGAAGAAAACCATAAGGTGCATCGGGAGAGAGACTGCAATCCCGCAGAGAGGAACAAGGTAAGTATGGATTTCCATACCAGAATATCACTGATTTTAACAATAGGTTGTCAAGTATTTGGATGTAAGGCCACAGGTAGTTGTCAGATTACTTTGTCAGTATGTATACTCTACCTTTGCAAACTATTCTGACTCATACTATCAGCTCATGTAGCTTTGAACTAATCAGTTATTAATGAAAGACAGCTGTATTTGGGCTTATCACAGACAACAAAAAATATGTCTGATATGCATTTTATAATTCAGTATTACCTAGCTGGGGTCATACCTTAAGCTAACATAGTCAAGCTAAATACACATTTAATTAATCATTATCATCCATAAACCAGTTGCAATATAATTAGACGTTTTGTAGAATGTTTTTAATTATGCGTGCCAGGGATGTGATAACATTAGTGTTCCAGTAATTTATGGCCTCACACATTCACACTAGGTTGTAAATAATCTTAAAAATGTGTGTGGAATATATAACGTGGAATATATCATCACTGCGACATTAACATAACGGAACATTTATGATATTCTTTTTTTTTGTCTCTTCCCCACCCTCTTTTCTTGTTATTATTTCTGATATTCTTTTTTATCTTTCATTGCATTGCAGTGTTCATTTCTGCTTAATCATGATCACCAGTCCAGGAAGATAGAACAACCACAGCAGCTTGGACCAAAGTCTTTCCACAGGTGGCCATGATAACACCACCGTGGGCAGCAGAGGCACCCAGAACTTGTAGCTCACAACCTGTCAGTGTCACCTCCATGACCCCTACACTACCTGCACCACCTACATCAGGTAATTCTGCCCCAGAGGCTGGTGCAGTGGTACTATTTGGTAGTAGTGGCAATGGAGGTGATGATTATGTTACCCAACAAGAGCTAACAGGGCTGTTGCAGGAGATTATATGGAGGGGTCTTGGTACCCGCTTTAGTCATATGAAAAGAATGCTACAGTAGATCGCCAAATCACTGTTCTAGCCTGCATTGCCCCATGTGCCTGCAACAGGAGACAATGGTGACAGTTCTGAGACTGAGGACTAGATTCCCACTGTGTTCACAGTGGATGGGAATCCAGCTATGAAATCCAATAGCTAAACCCAATCATGGTATTCCCCTTCATGTTGTGTCCATTACCATCCTTGTCTGTTTTGTATGTCCTGAATGTTTGCCATTGCTACCTAACCTGCCTTACATACCTACCCTTGTTGTTCCTTAATAGCTTCTCCAATGTTCCTTTCTCTCTTTAAAAAAATAAGGGCAGCTGTCCCAGCAAAAAAATTACATCCCACACGTAACTCTCCACTTTGCCCATGTGTGTATTACACACCTGATTTGGTCACATTGGTCACACAACTTTATTTAGTTGTTGTCACGCATCATATTTGATGTGAGTATCCAGATTTACCAAATTATTTGTACATATACAATCTTAGTTTGTGATGAAGTAGATAAATATGGTTCTATCCCACCACCATCCTGATCATTCCTTAATTACTCCCCCAGAGCCCTACCTTCGGCTTGACCCAAATTTTCACCTCTGTCCTACCAACCCCATTTCACACTTTTAATCTGACCAAAATAGATTTCCACATCACACACATCGCCTCACAGTAAGACGCTGTCCGGTTTGATTCTCAGCTAAAGAGTCTTCTGCGTGGAAACATGCGTGAATGGGCGTACCTTCGTTGAAGGTTGTGCGTCAGGCCTGGCAAGCCAGTACATAAAAATCAACTGCAAATCATTAGTGTACTGGAGTTCCGCTGTGGCGACCCCTGACCGGGAAAAGCCGAAAGACACAAACAAACACATGGCAATAAATGGCTTTTAAATAAAAATATCTAGTTCTGTTCTCAGCATTTGAGCAACATTTTACATTTTGCAGCAGAACTACTGCTATTTTTCTTCTAATAGCAAAAACTCATAACATAATTCCATGTGCGCTAATACTTTGCCATTGGTTGTGCAACTGAGATTTGGCACCATTGTTGTTTGGTAAACAATTGTGAAATAATGGAAATGATAACAGCGGCCTCTGATAATTACAGATATTTTATTGGCTTATTGTATACATGATATAAGAAGTACTTTCCAATGCACTTGGTGTCATGTACATAGCTGAGAGTAGGATTCTCTCACACTGTCCTTCCCATTCTGACAGTATGTACAACGGAACACTGAACACGTACAAACATATTTACTGAACACTGAACACACGTACAAACATATTTGCAAACTGATATCAATGAGTGCAATAGTAACATCAGTTGAATGTATGCCTTAGTGTTATCCTGCTCATCATACACATTTAACAGCAAATTTTCACTGATGCACACATACACAAGACGTAATGGCAAGAAGACATAAAGCACCGATCTTCAGTTTGATAGTCAGGAATGCATGGGTGGCACTCAACAGCTGTTACTGTCACCTCTCAACAGTCCAGTTTTTACAAAATTTCCAGATTTTTGCTCTATTCCTCATAAAATTTGTAGTTTTCTAGGAAATCACTGAGGATATAAGCCACTAAACAATGACATACATTTGAGTTTCAGACTTCATTTCCTTCAGAAACAAAGCTGGATGACCTGGAAAATAGATCTAGGCGCAATAACATTAGGATTTTTGGACTGCCAGAAAATAATGAAGGTAACAATATTACTTCTTTTTTAACAACTTGGCTCCCTAAAACTTTAGACTTAACAGAAGCATTCTCTTTTGGTATCGAAAGAGCACATAGATCTATAGCTAATACTAACTCTAACAAAAAATATCCTAGATCAGTTATAGTTAGATTTCTATCATCTTTTGATAAAGAGATGGTTCTTAAATCTGCTTGGGCTAAAGCTCCTGTTAAGATTAATGAGACAACTGTGCATTTTGACAATGACTATTCTTCCATGGTAATAGCTAAAAGAAAAGTTTTTCTGCCACTAATAAGGGAGCTTAAAAAGCACAGTTTAAAACATACCTTCTGTTTCCTGCCAAGCTTAAAATCTTCCTTCCTGATGGTCCTAAGGTTTTCGATGATTTAGACTCTGCTTTACTGTTTGTCAAAGAAAAAGGATTTTGGATAAAATAGAAGAAATGGAATGGGCTAGTTCTTCATTAAAGAGATTGGCAACTGAAGCTTCGTGGAAGACTTCAGAGAAGAAGAAGAGACTAAAAACAAATGATTTGTTATATGTTTTTTTTCTCTCTCATCATTTTAGTTCATTATTAATCTTTTTGAATATAGTTCCTGCATTTCCAGAAAGCCACAAATATTTTGGAAAAGATTTAATCAAAGTTATTCTCTATGTGCAAAGAAATGTTTTGTTTCATAACCAGTCAAAATACCTGAAGATTTAATGGCAAGCTGTGATTCAATTTGTTTCTCTTTCTGAAAAGAAGTAAGGTTAGTAATTTGATACATTTTTTATCTTTACCTTTTTTTTCCTTCTCCTTTTATTATTTTCTTTGTTTAAACAATTACATTCTATTTAGATTATGTAGTGGGTAAAGGGTGGGGGAGGACAGGGAGTGAACAGTAATGAAAATATCATTAATAGAATAATAACATATTTATTCCTTGTAAAAGTTTTTATAAGTTCTTCAAATGCTATTTCTAATTATACTTTCTTGATTATACTGCTTATGCTTGTTTGTAAATAATCTGTTATGATTTAACTAATAATAATCAGAACTAAATAAGAGTAAATAATATGTTTTATTTTTAACTCTGTTAATATAAACAGTAAGTAACATTCCATTGTATATACTTCTTACAGCTTTCGCTTATATTTTTTTATTTCTGCCTCACTCCCTTTTATTTTCTACTCTCTTTTTCTTTTCTTTATTAATATATAGAAATGCTTTTGATTGTGTGGGCACAGTGAATAATAGGATTTGTATGAAAATTGAGTTGGGAGAAGAATGTTGAGTTTTATTGCTTGTTGGTAATTTTGGGCTTAATTTCACTTACATAGAGGCTGTAATGATCTGTGGAATACATTGTGAAGGTTTTGTCATGTTTAGATGCATTTACACTGCTAAATGAATGTTTGTCACTAGTTTTAATAAGTTTCCGCCAAAATGTTAAGAGAGACAATCTGAGATGTGGGCTGTCTCATGCACAGTGTTCATGAATTACTTCAGAAGCTTCAGCTCACAGAATTCTCACAGAGAAACTGAAAGCAGTTAGTATAACCTTTGACATAGTTATCACACTGACACACCACAGATTCAGGAAAATACTCTATTCATAAAATATGTCAGTTATAATGTTTTGTTTCATAACCAGTCAAAATATCTGAAGATTTAATGGCAAGCTGTGATTCAATTTGTTTCTCTTTCTGAAAAGAAGTAAGAGGCTGTAATGGTCTGTGGAATACATTGTGAAGGTTTTGTCATGTTTACATACATTTACACTACTAAATGAATGTTTGTCACTCGTTTTTAATAAGTTTCCCGCCAAAATGTTAAGAGAGACAATCTGAGATGTGAGCTGTCCCATGCACAGTGTTCATGAACTACTTCAAAAACTTCAACTCACAGAATTCTCACAGAGAAACTGAAAGCAGTTAGTATAACCTTTGACATAGTTATCACACTGACACACCACAGATTCAGGAAAAATACTCTATTCATAAAATATGCCAGTTATAATGAGTCTAAATTATGTAGTTTCTTGTAGTAAGTAAATGTCTTATTTTAGAAGGCATAGAAAATGAAACATTTATTTAAATGTTTTTGAAAATTTACTTAACAGCAGCATAATAATCTGTTAAAAATTTGTGTTCCAAACATATACTTTACTATAACTCATTTAATTCATCTGATTGACAAGCATAAATAATCTTATAACTCTATTCTGGAAGAAATGTCATGTGATATATTTTAAAGCAGTAGGTTAGCATGATTGTAAAATCTGGTTACTAAAATGTGTTTGCTGTGCATTATTTTGTATAAAGCAGACAGATTTATTCTAGGGACAGCAAGTAGGATAGTGCTCAACAAAGACACAACTCAGTGAGATCAGATATATATATATGTGTGTGTGTGTGTGTGTGTGTGTGTGTGTGTGTGTGTGTGTGTGTGTGTGTGTGTGTGTGTGTGTGTGAGTGTGATGGCTTTTTTTTTTATATAATAATGCAAGTGTTTCTGAGAATCTGCATAACTATCCAGTATGATTTATAATAATTTCTATGAATACAATATTTTACTCTATTGACAAAATGAATGTTTGTCACAAGTTTTAATAAGTTTCCCGCCAAAATGTTAAGGGAGACAATCTGGGATGTGGGCTGTCTCATGCACAGTATCCATGAACTACTTCAAAAGCTTCAACACACAGAATTCTCACAGAGAAACTGAAAGCAGTTAGTATAACCTCTGACCTAGTTATCATACTGACACACCACAGATTCAGGAAAAATACTCTATTCATAAAATATGTCAGTTATAATGAGTTTAAATGATGTAGTTTCTTGTAGTAAGTAAATGTCTTATTTTAGAAGGCATAGAAAATGAAACATTTATTTAAATGTTTTTGAAAATCTACTTAACAGCAGCATAATAATCTGTGTTAAAAACTTCTGTTCAAAACATATACTTTATTATAATTCATTTGATTCATCTGATTGACAAGCATAAACAATTTTATAATTCTATTCTGGAAGAAATGTCATGTGATATATTTTAAAGCAGTAGGTTAGCATGATTGTAAAATCTGGTTACTAAAATGTGTTTGCTGTGCATTATTTTCTATAAAGCAGACAGATTTATTCTAGGGACAGCAAGTAGGATAGTGCTCAACAAAGACACAACTCAGTGAGATCAGATATATATATATATATGTGTGTGTGTGTATGTGTGTGTGTATGTGTATGTGTGTGTGTATGTATGTGTGTGTGTGTCTGTGTGTATGTGTGTGATGGCTTTTTTTTTAATAATGCAAGTGTTTCTGAGAATTTGCATAACTATGCAATATGATTTATAATAATTTTTATGAATACAATATTTTACTTTATTGACAATAATGAGTTTAAGTAAATGCTCATATACAAACAATTCAAGATTTTTTTTTTTGGAAGCTGTTAATAGTATTCACATGACAGAAAATAGATGCATCTTAATATATGTAATGTCTGAATCATATTAGCCAAAGTTTTTGATTTAAATGAATGTTAGAACCTAATTTTCTCTCCTCTTGATTTCTAACATCAAGATTATTTGAATGCTATTTGAATACAAGTGTTATATATTACATAGATCTATATAGTAGTATGAACAGTTTAAAAAAAAAAAAGTTTATTTTAGTTTATATGATGCTGTTTTACCAAATGTGTAGTTTTGTCTTGATAGATAATTGAATTGAAAACTGTTAACCTCAGTTAAATATAACTAGTATTAAATTGATAAGGTGGTAGCTGAGGTACTGATGCTTAGGGTAGGGGGTTAACTTGAGTAGTAAATACTACTCTAAGTTGGAGTTTTCAACTCCAGGCTGGATGCAAGGTTTAATCCTTACATTATTTTCACTTGTTCATTGTTATATGTATATAGTTTTGACATCCACAATATATTTTGTACACTCATTGTCACTACAAACAAAATTGAATCCTATACAAAATCCCATAAGAGATTTAATAAATACAGTTATATTTAAAGGTACACCTAAAAGAGGAGATGTAACATTATTTATCTTGTTATTTGTTATTTCGATCATAAGATTCTTGAGTTTTAAAATGCCAAATGACATCTTTAAAAGGAATTTCTTTAAACATTAATGGATTGAATAATCCGTGTAAAAGGGCAAGCCTAATAAGATACATTAATTTACACAAGGCCAATCTAGTCTTCCTGCAAGAAACCCATCTCTTGAAAAAAAGATATTGATAAACTAGCCACTAATAAGTATACAGTATTGGTTAGTTCAGAGCACACTCAGAAAAAAAGGAGTGGCTATTTTATGGAATAAAAGTATGCCCATTCCTAAAACCATTAAGTCTTATCAGGATGACAAAGGAATGTTTTGTATGGTTACAATACAAATTAATGGGAAGACTTACACTTTAATTAATGTATATTGGATACCTGGAATTGGTATTAATACAGTGAAACATCATATTGATAAGATCATATCATTCTCTATAGGGATATTATTTTAGCTGGTGATTTTAATTGTATACTACATGAAAGTGATACTACCACTATAAGGAAAAGAAGAATTACATCTAATGCAAAACATTTAAATGATTTTGCTAATTCTTATCATTTGAATGATATTAATAATCAGATAGATTCAAAATCATTACCATACACCTTTTTTCTAACAGATACAAAACTTATTCAAAAATAGATAGGGTCTTTATTTCTAACCAGATGGTAACAGATTTAATTAATTCCAAAATCATTTCATGTCCTATATCTGATCATAACTCAATTGTTTTTGAATTCATGATAAAAATACTCATAATGTTCAGATCAAAAGGATACCAGCATACTTAACTCAGCTAAAAGACTATAAAGAATATATACTTTCAGAAGTACAACATTTTCTAGACATAAATAATACTCCTGAAGTCTCCATTGTCTATGTTTGGGATGCCTTAAAATCATATCTATATGGACAAAGTATCAGATGGTATAATAATAAAAGGAAATCTTGGGATAAGGAATTGTTAGATATTCAAAGTAAATTAGACTCTTATAAACATAATAATAAAGAAAATATTATGGACAAGAAAGTTATTGAAGAAATAAACAAACTAAATGAGAAATACAAAGAAATTTTAACTCATAAAGTTAAAATAACTTTAGAGAAATATAAGTTTTGTCTTATTCAATAAGCCCCAAATACTTACATAGACTTAAAAATAAAACAAAAGATTGAATATACAAAACCATATCAAAGAAATCTTTTCTCTAAGGAAAAGAAGAATGTTTCTAGTATACCAGAAATACTGGATGAATTTAGAAATCACTTTCACAAGATTAACCATAACAACATTAACATGGAACCTAAAGATAAAATAAAGGAGTTTATAACCACAAACATGAATAAAAAGCTTAATAAACAACAGATTAAACTATTGGACAAGAGTATTTCATATACAGAAGTTATTACACAAATAAATAAGCTTAAATCAAACAAAGCACCGGGTAATGATGGTATTATACCAGAGATATATAAAATCCTTTCTAAAACTACATATTCATTAATACATAAGGTTTTATTTTGGCCCAAACTGAGTTAATAACCCCCATCTTGGCAATATACATTTATTTCACCAATTTTAAAACCTAATAAAGATCCAACTAGATGTTCTTCATATCGACCCATCTCATTACTTAATGTTGATTATAAAATGTTTATGAGTATTTTTGCTGATAGATTGAAGACAATCATCCCGGCATTATAGATATAGATCAGACGGGCTTCATTGTAAATAGAAATACTTTTGATAATATAAGAAGAACTTTAACATTAATTGATTTTGCAAATAGGAAAAAGAAAGATTTAACACTTATTAGTCTTGATATAGGTTCAGCATTTGATTCAGTAAGTTGGGACTATCTGTTTACCTTACTGAAATGCACAAACTTCTCTGATGCATTTGTAAATTTAATTGAGCATTTATACAAAGGAACGCTGGCTTATATTAAGGTAGGAACATATGTTTCACAAAAATACCCATTCTTAAAGGTACAAAGCAAGGATGTCCACTTTCTCCACTATTATTCACTTTAGTAATGGAGCCTTGGGCTAATTTG
The DNA here is from genome assembly GCF_019279795.1 of Protopterus annectens. NCBI lineage: Eukaryota > Metazoa > Chordata > Ceratodontiformes > Protopteridae > Protopterus > Protopterus annectens. Next base: position 155,522,957 of record NC_056745.1, read on the forward strand.
ATTAGAAAAAGTACTGACATAGAGGGTTTTGAAATAGACGAAAATACAACATCAAAAATTCAACTTTTGCAGATGATGTTCTAATTACATCAGCAGGATCTAATTCTTCTATGCAGTCTTTATTTGATAAAATGATGAATTTTAAAAGTATTTCTGGTTTAATATTCAATGAAGAAAAACTAAAATACTACCTATATATACACGAAAAATATTCTCATTAGTGATTTTACTAAATATGTACCCAATTCAGGTCAGATAACTTATTTAGGTATAATACTATCTAAAGATATTAAATCTATTATATATAATAACTATAATACCTGTTTTCTTAATATACAAAATCTTTTAATACCTGGAATAATATGTTTTTTACTATGGAGGAGAGACTTACAATTATTAAAATGATAATATTCCCCAAGATTTTATACTTAATACAATCAATAATACTTTCACCTACAAAAATAATTATCAAGAAACTGAATACACTAATGTTAAATTTCTTATGGGCACCTAATAGACCTAGGATTGCATTAAAGAAACATACTAATAGCTGGTCTCAAGGGGGTATTTCTTTTCCAGACTTTAATTTACATATTATCTCTTCTATTATAAAAGTTATTACTTTATTAATAGATCAGTCATATATCGCAAAATGGAAAGATTATTGGGAGCTAATTAGTATGCACTTCATGAAAATCTCCTTAACACATAAAAATATGATTGTAAATAACTCCATGTTGTGGTTGCTAAAGGAATTTTGTACTTCACCTATTACACCTAAACATATGGTTTGTTACCCATTAAATATTATTATTAGTTATCGTAACTTTATATTCATGCACCCTAAGTATAGGGAATGGAATTTTATTGTATTCCCTATAATGTATACTCAGGGTATGCTTATGTCATCTACTTCTGAAGGAACTCATTTAGCTATAGATAATGATCTAAAGTACTGGTATCAGCTGATATCTGATAATAAAGTTAAAAATCTAGATTTCTTAAAACAAGAATTTGATCTAAGAGAAACTTGCTGGTTAGAGGTTCAGATCTTTAGACAACATCTCATTGATAGAATAGATCTAATGTCTATAACAGTTAAAGAATCTATTCCAAAACTGATTGATTACTTGATATTAAATTTACAGCATAAAGTTTCTTATAAAGGTAAACTTTCATATATACATAAAATTATCAGACAAGAAACTTTTTACAGTGTAGATTCATACTGGAATTATTTCACCTCTATTAATGGGGACCCATCAACTCAACAAGATAAACAATATATATTATTCAACACACCTGTACCTCAATGTGTTAAAAAGATTAAGCTTCCCTTGTTATGGTCTATCCTAGCAGTGGCCAGGAAAATAATAACTAGAAATTGGATTTCAGATACACCTCCTTCGTTCAATGAATTTAAAAATGTTATGAATATAATGTGCCATATGGAAATAAGCACAATTAGAATGAGAACAACTAGAAAAACATCATATTATATTGTATGGGATAATTTACAAAATTTGTTAAAAAAATTCTAATTTCAGTAGCACGGTATTTTAGTTTAATTAATTGATCTGATTGTAGTGGATGTCTTTGTAAATACTTTAGTTGTTTTGTTGAATATTATAATAATACCTATTTTTAATTACTTGTATAAAATTGTTATGATATTTCTCTTATATGTTAAAACAATAAACCTGTTTTGAAAAAAAAAGAAAATGCATGCTAACACAAATCCCGTTATTTTAGCAACTTTCTAAGTTTATAAGAGTAATATTAAAAATCTGTCCCTATTTTTGGGCCTTTATCCCTACATCATTTAAGGCTTTGTCCAGAATTCTTGTGTTAACAGGCTGAGAGGTATGCTGTTATCTAACACCTTCCTGTTCAATGCCATTAATATTGCCTTTGTGATTTCCATTCTGTAGACTTACTTCACCTGTGACTTGTCAGACACATGACAGTACATGTATCTTTGGACTTCACTTGTTACAGCACTGTTGTAGAACATATCTGATAGCCCATCATAACGTCCTTCCAGTAATGTTATACACATCTTATTCCCTACCATCTCAATTCATGTGTCTTAGGAGACATCCGGAAATGATGGGTGTTTTGAAGAAATTCTACATTCCTGGAGTGTCGAGTTTCTTTCGGTAGCAGATTCGGTCTTTTCAAGATTCAACCTTATGAACCAGGTATATGAAGAGTTGCACATGTGTGTTGCGACATTTTAAAGGTAAACCATATTATGTGTGTGTGTGTGTGTGTGTGTGTGTGTGTGTGTGTGTGTGTGTGTGTGTGTGTGTGTGTATGTGCGTTTGTGCGTGTTTGTTTGTGTGTGTGTGTGTATATATATATATATATATATATATATATATATATATATATATATATATATATATATATATACACACACATTATACACACACATATATATGTATAGATATATATATATATATATATATATATGTATATATATATATAAATATATGTATATATATATGTGTGTGTGTGTGTGTGTGTGTGTGTGTGTGTGTGTGTGTGTGTGTGTGTGTAATCTACCGGTCTCTCTCTCGTTCTCTCTCTCTCTATATACATATATATATATATATATATATATATATCTATATATATATATCTATATATATATATATATATATATATATATATATATATATGTATGGGTCTACCTGATAAAGCCGACATGCCAAAACACCAACAACGAAATAACTGACACCACAAAACCGAAAGTTCAAAAACACGAAACTTCACATGCCTGACAAACCACAATCCCAACAATCAACAAAAAATACCTTTTCCGAAAAACACACATACAATACATGCACACCAAACACCTTACAAACCTACACTAAACCTTACATACACAACTATCTATGCACTAACCTTAACCCAAACCCTAACCATAAGGTCCGTCACTATCGTACACTTACCTTACCCGCACCCTAACTCTAACTCACTTTATCCGCCCCTAACCCTTTAATCCATCACTATCGCATACTTACCTTACCCGCACCCTAACCCTAACTCACTTAATCCGCCCCTTACCCTTAAGTCTGTCACTATCACACACTTACCTTACCCTCACCCTAACCCTAACTCACTTAATCTTCCCCTAACCCTAAAGTCCGTCACCATCGCACACTTACCTTACTCGCACCCCTACCCTAACTCACTTAACCCACTCATAAACCTAAAGTCTGTCACTATCTCACACTTACCTGACCCACACCCTAACCCTAACATCCATCACTATCACACACTTACGTTACCCGCACCCTGACCCTAACGTCCGTCCCTACTGCACACTTACCATAATATGTCGGTGTTCTCAGCATTGGGATTTTCAACTTTCGGTCTTCTCCATTGTTGATCTTCTGGAGTCGGTGTTCTTGTTGTCGGCGTTTGAAGCTTTCGGTTAAATCAGGTAGACCTATATATATATATATATATATATATATATATATATATATATATATATGGGTCCCTATGACTTCGTCAACAATTCATTTCACTGACACTCATTTCGTCGACAGTTCATTTCGTCGACAGAAAGATGTGCCCCCTTCCCCAATGTTGTGCAACCCTGGAGTTGATATATATAGTTAAGGGGGGTGTGGGGGGGGGGTGAAGCCCCCCACCTAACATTGGGGAAGGGGGCACATCTTTCTGTCGACGAAATGAACTGTCGACGAAATGAGTGTCAGTGAAATGAATTGTCGACGAAGTCATAGGGACCCATATATATATATATATATATATATATATATATATATATATATATATATATATGTGGTGAGGCTGTCATAGCTGCTCTCAACTGTCCTTGCTTTCACTGAATATTTCTGATTTTGCCTCATATTTTGGTCTGCTCCTTGCAACATTTGTTTTTTTTTTCCTGGAAAATCAGCAAGAATTGCAGTAAAATAAATAATGAATGACTGGCACATGAGTTTCAGAATTAATACCCTTCAGAAAAAGCATGCTAATGTAAACTTTTTTGCTCTAGCAACATTCTAAGTTAAGGGCAATATCTGTCCCAGATTTTGGTCATTTGTCCCATTGCCTTTTGGTTTTCTTCTTGATTATTGAGCTGATGTTTAGAGGTAAGTTGTGGGGCTGAAGTGGGTTGCACACTGTAGTCTGACAGCACTGAGTTGCGAAGACACATTCTTCTATGGCAGCTTTTTATATATTTATTCATTTGTTTGATCATAATCAAACATCTGAGGTGTACAGTCACAGTAACTCAAATGGCTATAATTGATAGTCATGTTTGTGTATGTTAAATTATGGGCAGTTGTTTTATTTTATTGTACTCTGATATTTAAGGTATACTGGTCAATAAATACGGCTTTAATTGATGGGTACAGAGGCTTTTGCTTGGGCTGAGGCACTCTAGGCAGGATGTGTGTTATAGCAGCTGATCACTGGCACAGTGGTGCAGCGAGTAATATTGCTGTCTCAGAGCACTTGGTTGAGTTTTTGATCATGATTCTTGTGAGTGGTGGCTGCATGTACTCCCTGTCTGTATGTAGGTTTTATCCAGGTGCTATGGTTTCCTCCCCCAGATCCTCGGGTATATAATGCATAAGTGTGACAATTTACAATTTTACTTTCATCCCAACCTAACACAAGAGGGGTACATAGAAAGCGACTTGCCTGTTTTGGAAGGGTAGGGGGTTAAGCGCTTTTTCCAGATAAGATGTATATATCCTTGCAAGTATTTATCATCTAAATTTATTGTGAATAACTATGTTGCTAACTTTGAACATTAAGCTTTAAACACAACTTATTTCTCTGTGAAATAAACACAATAAAACTGAATTTCTTTCCTTACTATTTTGTTCAGGCATCCTCTGGTGTTAGGTTGGGATGAAAGTAAAAAAAAAAAAATTCTCAGCTGCTTTTACAGTATTTGTGTTTCCTACTCTGTTACTTCATCTTGCTTTTTCAGCTACTTGTCCTCTAAAGTGTTCAGTTGCATCTTTTCAGCTGCATTTATTAATGCTTGTTTTTAGCCTGTTTAAATTGTGTTATTGTAAGCCTCTCAGTTTTGGTTTAAGCACTTGGGCTTTAGGCCTACGCCTAGCTCTCCTTGGCCTCTCGCCTTAGATTCTGACAAATATGGATGGGCAATTCCCTACAGTTTATCCTGCCAACCGGGTTGATATGGGAAACCTGAGATAGTGTAGCAACTGCCTCATGTACATGGACAACCATCTACTATTACCACCTAAGAACACAATTTGTGAGAGATGCAATTACATTAAGAACCTAAAGTCTATGCTCTCTCCCTAACAGGCCATTATATCTGGCACTGAGAAGGTTATCAACACAATTACTATACCTCAAACAACACTACCCACAACTACACAACACACACCCACATATGTGGAAATTCTCAACAAAAACATACCCAAACAAAGGAGACCTCAGACACAAAAACCCACGTGAACTCCACAACCCTCCACACCAGATACCACACATAGTCCACACACCAGTGTCTTGCAACCACAAAGGCCTAACCATAAACCCAACATATTAGTCATAGGAGACTCCATTGTGAGACACACAGATGTGCCTCTCACCAGGATGGATAAGGAGAAAGTTATGGTTAGTTGTTTGTCAGGTGCCAGAATCCACCATATCACACACGCACTCAAGTCTCTTAACAGCGGGTACTGTTATGACTCTGTCATAGTCCATGTTGGGGTGAATGACTTGAGATGTACCTCCCTAGACTACATGAAGAGAGACATGATTGAGCTTTCTGAATATGTGTCCCAGGCAGGTATGGCCCTAGCCTTAAGCAGCATTCTACTGTCACCCAAAATGATGCCTCAATACAAATAGAAAATTATTAGACTTTAGCAATTGGCTTAGTTTCTGGTGTCATTCCAGGGGGATCCAGTACCTGGCAGCCTGGGAAGATATGATTGACAGACCACGATGCTTTGCTAGAGATGGCCTGCATCTGTCTCACTTGGGCTTCAGGCTTCTGGCAAAGGCCCTTGCCTCCCCCTTAGTGCCTTTTTTAGGAAAAGTCCTGAGGTCAATAAAACTAACATAAAAATTTCAACAAAATGCAAATTAAAGGTCATGCTGCTAAAAGCTAGGAGTCTAAACATGAAACTGCAGTCATTGCAAGCATTCTTAACCCTGGAAGATGCTGAGATTTATGCAGTCACAGAAACCTGGTTCAAAGTTGCAGAGTGCTCCCCAGCCTTACCTGGTTACTCATCCTATCATACACTCAGGCCCCAAACTGTGGGCAGCAAAGCCAAAAAAGGTGGAGTTTCAATATATATTAAAGATACACACACCTCCAGGCTGGTCAAACAGCATGATGCACATGGGACACTCCAGGTGCAGTTAATCGCTTACAAGACCTCTATTCAAATCATAGCTAGCCACAGGCCCCCAAATTTGACTCAAGATGCCCACTCCACTTATCTGGACCTCTTTGAATCTATCAAGATTCAACCCTTTACCCTGATCCTGGGCGACTTTAACTACCCAACCATAGACTGGAAAAGCTATTCATGCCAGAATGCAAATGCCCATAGATTCCTTGATTTTATCGATGCAAATGCCTTGGAACAGCTAGTCAATACCCCCACAAAAGGCGATAATATCTTGGACTTGGCATTAGCCAACATGAGTAACAGCTGCAGCATCCCTACAGTATCATCCACCCTGGTAAGATCCGACCATAAAGTGATCACTTTTGAAGTCAGCATCTCCTGTCGTCGTCCCCCCCCCATCTAGGGGCAAACAAAAAAATCTTCTCCAAAACTGATTACAATCTCCTGAGGGATGGTATAAACAGCATCACAGCCCCCTCCCCCTCTGATTGGAAATGGCACCAATGTCCAAATCTACACCAAAGTACTATACGAATACTTATATAGATGCATGGAATCAGGAATACCCGACAGGACAAAATCATCCTCTGCAAGGAAGAGTAAACCTGTCTGGCAACATCTGCAATAAATAAACTATATAACAAAAGAACAAAAAATGCTGTCCAGGACAAAGAAGGAACAGGTGCCCAATTGGAAATAATCTCTCTTTAGCCTAAACAAGCAAATAAGAGCACTAGTGAAATCCTCTAAAGCCTACTTCGAGACCAAATTGGCCACATCTACTAGAGACAATCATAAGGCTTTCTTCATATTTGTTCACAGTCTCAAAGGAAGCACCAAGATCTGTTCTGAACTGGTGGTCAAGGACAAAAGATACACAAATGCTGTAGATATAGCCAACCTACTGGCTGACAGATTCAGTGAAAACTTCACCCCTCTGTCCCCCCCATCAGTAAATCAGGACATACCCAGTACCTGCCCCCTTCCCATTATATCTCTAGGGAACAGGTCATCACTGCCCTCTCAAAGGCAACAATACAGCATCATTAGGATCAGATAACATCCCATGATGCATCCTACATGAACTCAGGCATGAACTTGCAGCACCATTAAGCACCCTATTCAACCAAAGCCTGAGTACCGGTTTTGTCCCAGATGAGTGGAGGATAGCCACTGTCATCCCTTTACACAAAGGTGGAGCATCCACCGATCTGGGAAATTATAGACCCAGCAGCCTAACTAGTCTGATCTGCAAGGCCTTGGAACAGATTATCATGGATCTCATTAACAGGGACATTGGCAACCTCCAAACACTCAACCCCACACAGTTTGGCTTTGTTAAGGGGAGGTCATGTTTATTAAATCTGGTTAACTTCTTTGAGACAGTCACTAAAGCCATGGATGAGGGGAAGATGGTGCACACTGCCTATCTTGACCTGGCCAACACCTTTGGCACTATTCCCCACTTGGGCATAATAGATACCCTTGGAATCTCTGTTATTCTGGATATACTTCTCTGAGGTGCAGGCCAAAACCAGTGGGCTATGGCTGACAAAGTTTGCAGATGATTGCAAGCTGAGGGCGGTCATGAATTCCCCAAGTGAAGTGGACGTCCTCCGAAAGAGTTTCACTCAGACAAATGACTGGTGCCAGAAACATGGCCTCAAGCTGAATGCCAGAAATTGCATCATCAACCCCTTTAGGGAGAGTGATGTCCCCACATATTATCACATTAATAACAATGTCCTAAGCACGCAGTCAGTCATGAGGGATTTGGGCACCCAGGTTGATAGCAACCTGACTTTTGAACAACATGTTGCTTCCATTGTGCAGAAAGTTTTCTAGATGACCCATCTCATAAGTAAGGGTATCTCATCCAGGGACAAAGAGTTCATAACAACCCTGTATTCTTCCCTTATAAGGCCAATTATTGAGTACAACGCCCCCTCGGCATGTACCTCGCCAAGCACATGCAGCAGCTGGATAGACCACAGAGGTTCCTCACCAGAAGAATCCAGGGCCTCAAATATCTACCCTATACAGATAGGCTAAAAGCCCTGTCCCTCTACTCAGTTTCATACAGACTTCTCAGAGGTGACCTCTGTCTGGCATACAAATCAATGTTAGACCCCGCCTTGATGGGACTGCTGCATATCCGCAAGTCAAGCTCCACTCAAGTAACCCACACGCACAACCTCAACCTGGTCTGTGACATCAAAAGGACTTGTTGTCGGTACAGATTTGTGTCCCAGAGACTCCCCCCTCTGTGGAATAGACTCCCTCTCCACATCAAGCAGAGTACCTCATTATCCCTTTTCAAGCGCAACCTGGATAACTGGATGGGAAACAGAAAATACACCCCTAAGATTCCACATGTGTCCCTGCTGGACAGGGGCTTTGGGTGCTGACTTGTCTAAACATGCGCTAAACTTTTGGCTAGGCTTATAAGACCCTCAGGGCCAATAGCCTAGTAACTTCCTGTGATCCTATAATCCTATAAAAACATTATATAAAAATCTCTTGAGGTGCACTTCAAAGAATCTAGAAACCTTATGGCTTATACACTTACTTCCTGCACAGCTATTACAGTGTTGTCATGCCAGTTAGAGTGTGTTAAAAGGATGGAGGAAAAATCTCAAAAGGAAGACAAACCTTAAAATAACATGAAAGAATAAATCAAACTGGATTGTATGGAGCTGGAATTGGGAAGGGTAAGAGAAAGGCACTGGAGAGGTGCAGGCCAATGTACAATGGAGGCTAACAGAGTCCTTTGTCTAGGGCTCCATTTTACCTACGGCTAGTCTTGTTGATTGTCATCAAATACCTGAGGTGCATGCAGTCCATGAAGTAGCTATGATGAGTGGGTACTTTGGCAGTCTGTAGATGAAAGTGACTGACCCCCATCTATTGTTTCAGTGCAAGTAATAGTCATTGACCTGTCTTAATAGCACCACACCCCATTTCAATTAGCCCCACCCATTAATTTGCTTCTTACAGCCCCCCCATGCTTTGAGTCACAAGCTGCCACTGATTTTGACTAAACTATAGCTCTCTCAGTTCATTTGGAATAATCTAATAATAGGACTGAAAAGTTTGCAAGTAACCACATTAACTGAATACATCATTATGTGACACTTCTCTCCCTTAACTGTCTGGTGCTATCTAACCACTAGCTTTTTCCTCATATCATGGCTGCTTACAACCTCCTGCATACCCCAGATAGATAACTGACACCAAAAGTTATTAAACTGGTATGCAGCTGCAAAAACTATGCTCTGTAAACCAACACTTAGTACTTACCCAAAATTCCAGAAATCATAATGATCACTGTTTAAATACTGTGTTGGTTGATATACTCTGGAACTTGATCCCACCCAATACCAGAAATATCTCAAATTATCTACAGTTTAAAATCTCTTTGAAGATGTATCTCTCAAGCAAATGGTCTTGCATTTTGTAACAACCTCATAACCAAGACCCTGTTATCCCATTAATGTTATCCTAATGAAATCATACCTGTTGGTATAATAGTACTGCCTCTCTACTATCCTGATTAGCAAATCTCTACATCGTGCAGTGTAATCAACTAAATATTAGTAAATTGTCTGTCATTTAGAATAGCAATCTCCTGGTTATGGCTATCGACTGACTTTAACTGATTGTATAAAATATGCATGTAAGTTATCTGCTGTCTGCTAATATTACATTGAGATGATGTATATATTCTGCAAAAAGTGGTGAGTGCTCTATTGTTGTGTGAATTACCCAAGCTAGAGATGTATCCCTTAAATATTATGTGGTGTATGGAACATGGTATCAGCTGTTAAATTATATAACTCTGAACGTATCAACAGCTTATTAAAATTTATGTAATGTGGATCTTTTCACCCCCATGCCTTCCAATAAAAATGAGCTTTGCCTGGTTGGATTTTCCTGGTAATCGAAGTCAAATAAATAAACAAATATTCATTTTACAAATTAACATAGGAATAAAATGTGAATAATAAAGCATTAGGGCCAGATTCATTAATGTCTATACTAAGTGTACACAATCTGATTTCAAGAACATCCCTACCACATTTTTTGTGCTTTTTAGTCATTCAGAAAGATTACACTAAGTGTACACGTGGTCTGTACTTTGTGGTAACCTTTATGAATTCCTCTTACTACTTATGGCTGGAAGAACATCAGTAGGAAAACTAAAATTAGGAGGAAGAATGTGTGTGCTATGCTTGTGTTGAATGTTCACTCAGAATTGTGTACACTTAGTGTATGTGTTAGTGAATATCATTTTTTGTGTGTAATCGTCCACAGTTTTATCCAAAACCAACAGTTTAAGGAAGGATTAGGAGTGGCAGTGTAAGCTTTTAGCCACAGTCTAGGATGCCCCTAATGATCAGCGTCATTTGAGAGGTAGGGTTGGAAACTGCTTTCCGTTGCAGACTACAGTGGAGATATGCATATTTTTACATTAAATCATGGACAGTTGTGAGGTATGCCAGGAAGCAGTGAAGGTGTGTGGGGGGAGATGAATGACAGACACACTTGGACTTGATTTACAAGACACTGTAAGTCACTGTAGTGGGTAATACAACCACAAGGTTGTCAGATATATAGGCTTCCATACTAATAATAAGAGTAAATCTGTAAGTTATAACCTCTCACTAGTAACTAAATGAAACAACCAGTGTGATGACTCACTATAAGGGGTCTATGTAGCCAAATTATGGAAGAGCATTCCAGTTTACATTATAAATGAAACTAATCACTTTTCTTAACAACCTAAAAATGTACCCAGCACTAAAATGGCCTGTGCTTACGCCGTTCCTAGTACACATCCCTCACTTCATATTAAATATTAATCACCTCATTGTATCTCCAAACCATCCACCACATTTCCTTCAGTTGAGAAGGACTGACCACACACAACCCGCACACGCACAACCCACACACACACACACACACACACACACACACACACACATACACGCACACACGCACACACACACACACACACACACACACAGGCACAAAACCCACCTCATTTAACTTGTAATACAGTTAATCCTCATTGGCTTATTCCTTCCTTTTCTATTCCTTTAACATACTGACTGCCTCGACCATATCCTCTCTCTTGTAACACACTCAGTCTTACTTACTTTATCTTTTCCTCTCTTATTCCATCAAAACACTAAATATCATTTTTTGGGTCTATATTGAAACACCAAACACTGAAAACAGCGAAAGATGTTTCACTGACACATTTTCAGCAAAAGCTGAAAATGTCAAAACCACAGAACAGCGATTTCTTTCCTAGGGAAAGAAATCGCTGTTTCAACCCCCCCCCCCCCAAAAAATTAAACACTTCCAAACACATACACACATACCCTAACCCTAATTATACCCCCTCCAAAAACCAGTAAACAACTAAATACACATATGCACGTAACCCAACCATACATCTAACGAAAAAAACAGTAAACATTTTAAAACATATGCACTTACCCACATCCTAACCCTAAGGTCAGTAACTCTCGCACATTTACATAAACAGCTCCAAACACATACACACTTACCTTAACCCCAATTCTACCTCCCAAAACAAAAGTAAACAGCTGAAAACACATACACATGTAACTCAACCATACATCTAACGCAAAGTAAAAAACAGTAAACACTTTCATACATATGCACTTACCTTAACTTGCACCCTAACCCTAAGGTCAGTAACTGTTGCACATTCACACTCGAGACCTATACCGGACAAGGGACCACACTACACTTCAGAACATGGCAAAGCAACAAAGCGGTCAAGTGACTTCTTTCCCAGGGAAAGAATTCGCTGAACAGCCGCTTTGCTGTTTTGCCTGTTCGACCTACATGTGGTGATGAAAACGCATTCGACAAATGTCGGCGTTTTCATCATTCTAATAGGAACCCCATTTTTTCTTCAAACCTTCTCCTCTCTCTTTATACTTTTATCCACTTTTTCTGACTTATTTTCCCTCTTTTTATCTTTTACTTATATTTTTTATGTAAATAAACGAATATGATAATGCTTTCACATTACACCTTACTATTCCAAAACAATTACATATTCATGTGCTTTGTTTCCTTGTTTGTTAATATTTTTGTTTTCTTGTGTTTATTGTTTTTCAATGCATTTAACAACTATAAATAAGTGAATAAATAATAAATAACATTACTCTGTGTATATCATGACCATTGATTCCTCTGGATAACAGATGGGTATACAAGTAAACAGCTGGCGTGCACAGCAGAAGCATGAGCAGGGCAAAGATTTGTTTTATTGATTTGGACGTATCATTAAAGCAGCACTATTACTTACTGTCTTTGTGGAACTACTCATATGATGTCTGCCAGCTAGCGCAAAGGACTAAAGCTTTCAACTGTTGACAAGTTGCTTCCTGTGAGTTGCTTGCTGTGATCATGGTAAAGGGCTGGTTTCCTTCTACCATCATTTGCCACTTGTGTGACTTTGGGCAAGTTTCTTAACCAGAGAGTGCTCCTGAGTCACCCTAGAAAAGGGAAACTGTCCAGTGAGCTTACCTGGTCAACAAACAAAAATAGAAGTACAATATAATGCATCTCTGAGTAATGACTGTGCATTTACGATCATTATTCATGGGTTTTTTTTGTTTTTCTTGTGTGTGACAGCCTACATATATTTTAGTACGTATGTGCATTGTGTTTATTATTACTTTCCTTTGCATTGAATGAGCCAGGTTGCACTTTTGAAAACAAGGTTTTGAACCAGTGTTTTTCTGAATTTTTATGATAATACTTCACTCCTCAGGCTAAGTATTTACTTCTCACCCCCCCCCCCCCAAATTACTGTCAGGTGCTAGTCATCCTCTACAGTTGTTTTAGTAGCATGTGTCAAACTCCATTGGTGCCTGCCCAGCTATACACTTCCTCAAATCAAAAATGGCAAAGCACAATGATCATTTTTTTCATTTGTTTGTTTTTTTTTTATATAAGCAATATGCCTGCATTAGACAGTGATTTATCCTTGGAGGGGATGCTTTTTCTGCATGTCAGTGTCATGCCCCACCCTTTTAAGGAGTGACTTAAACTCCAGAATGTTCCATGAAGTGATGACATTGCATTTGCAGCAGTCTTGCTTCATGCAATACGTCTACTGATGCCTCGTACATTACGCTTGGTAGTATCATATATGTGTGACCATGTCATTTACTCATTGAAGGGTACAGTAAGTAGAAAGATCAAGATCAGAAACAGAGTATGTATGTATACCTGTAAATCCACACTTGTATTTCTTGTCATTCATGACACTGGTAGGTTTATGCCGTGTGTGGTAGGTATGCCAAGACTATTGTACATAATGATCATTTACACTTTGAAAAAATCAGAAGGAAATTCTATTCCCTATGATTTCACAAGTCTGGATTGACAATCAGAAGACTATAATTAGCGAACTGTGGTGAGTGCCTGGCAGGTTATACTTTTCAGGGATGGTCTCTGTGACAGTAGAATTTACTCTCCAAGGTTTGACTTTTTGTTGAGGTTAAAACTGGACAAGTAATTTCAGTATATTTTGTAAAGGTAAGCTTTCCAGTATATAGCTAAACAATATGGTTTATTTATTAGCTCCAGCAGTGGTCAGCTCATAACCTTTTCAACAACATGCTTTTGTGTTAGAGCAATAAGGTGAAAGCTGAAACAACATTGACCTTGTAAGGGATCAGCAACTGAAGGTGGACTGCTTTGTAACTAATCATCATAGACAAATCAGTGTATGGGTCTTGAAGGCCACCTTTAAGGAAGGTGCCTTCTGCAGGCAGCACCTCTTTTATGCATGACTACCATACCAGTCAGTCCATAGTAGAGCTGCAGTAACTCATCATATCTCAGTTAAGAAGTTGATTTGTTGCCCACATGTCCTTCTACTGTCTAATACTTATGTGTTGCTGAAGAGTTAGGTCTCTGCTTGAGATAATGGTGCAGCCATTGCAGTTACATAGCTACTGGAGGCCCATGTACACCAGCTATGTAATTACATGGTCTAGGAGATACACAGGTGAGGTCTAGCCTCAGAAGTCCAGTTCACATTGAATAAATGCATACAGCTTCCAGCCTTTCTTAATAGCTTGATCAGTTCCTGTCTGTACTGTTATAAATCCAAAATGTGATATTTTCCTAAGTAATTGCTGTGATTATTCTTGAGAGTGGTTACCTCGTTCCAGGATGGATGTCTTCTTTTGTCAATTAACTGTGCTAAATACCATTTTCTCACAACATTTTTCACATGGTGGTCATGAGAGAGGGGTTGACTTATCAAGCTACTTCATCCCTGAATTTTTTTTTGCAGTACTGACATGTCTATAGTTGGTTGAAGTTGCATAACTGAGGAATGCACTCAACACAGGTTTAGTACATCATTATTTCATTAGGGAGATACCTGTCAGGACAGGTTAGATGTCAAACAGATCCTAAATAGCAATCATTCACTTGGAACTGATTTTTTCAGTACAAATACACATAATTATTCCATGGTAGTCAAGCATCTTTGTACTGAACACATGAAACAGTCATTAGAAAAGTACCTTCCTCCAATACTTCACTTTACACTGATGAGGGCCCTGACATACAGGTGCAACAATGGTCTCATACTGTGTGGCTGGGTGCTGCAAAAACACATCTAGTGATAACATTGCTCTCTTCAAGTTTGCCAAAGAAAGAAAGATTGCCAGAGGGTTTTCACTGCTGGGTGCACTTTTTCCAGTCTGACAGGAATGGGAATGGCAGTCTGCAGTATCCCTTTCATGTTTGATCAGTTCATTTTTTTGACGACAATTCTGAAAAATGAATGCAGTTGTGATTGAAATGTGTTCAGTATTTATGAATGAAGTATACTGCTGTTCCAGGTATCAGACCACATTAATCACAGAAAAGAACATCTTCTGAGCCCACAGCATAGGTGATGTCATCCACATCAAGTGGTGAAAGTGTGAGAAACTGACAGGTCATCATCCAGCAGTCATTTACCTATAGTGGGAAATATCCAATTTCTGTTATTGAACATTGACAATGAATTGCATCATCTACTTGTGTGTTTGCAGTACCAAACAAAACGTGTAGCATCCTGATACTGAATATGAAGTGAAATATATGCACAGACAGACACGTAAGCCATAGAAACATACATAGAAATTGACACACGTGTATATAGCTACACATGTATATAGCTATGCAAAAAATTATATACATAAGGAAATACACAAACACATTCATATACATTTGTGTGTGTGTGTGCACGTGCGTATGTATGTGTATTTATTTTTTATATGTACAATGTGTATGTATTTACATACAAATGCATATACATATGGGTATATACAGCTGCACGTGTATATTTATTCAGTAACATAACTAAATATGTATGTGCGAGTGCATATCTATATGTATGTGCATACAGAGATAAGTTATACATCCTGACCTTGAACTGAATTGAACTGTCTTACCTGATGTACTTCTAAATACTTGAGATGTCTTCACTGTTAAATTTTCTATCATGTGATGTACTCTGCAAAGCATATTGTAACAAAAATGAACATCATTGTATATAACATTTACTTTCTTATTTCTTCTCCATATTTCATCACAGATTTCAGACAGGAGTACTGGATAGAAGGCTGTATAAGATAGTAGCGTCTAACCATGTCCAATCATCTGCATGCATTTGCGCTGTGTATCCCTGAGGTAGTGGTGTCTGGCCATGCCCTAATCATCTGCATGCATTTGCACTGTGTGTCCCACCTTTTGATAAAGGAAGCAATAATGCTTACCAGTAGAGTTAGAATAACATGGTGACTGCTCACCACAGGCATGATATGTACATTTGTGCTTATACACAGCATTACAGAGTAGTAGCTTCAATCATAGTTTTGGCTTGCATGCTACTGAGAGAAGTACTAGCCTATATTAGCTACTATGTCTGATTTTGTCTTTTCTTTCTTTCTTTCTTCAGGGATATGACAACCCATTGTCCCAGCTGCATGACCTGCACCCTTTGCCAATTCAGGGACCAATGAACATGGTTGATGAAGTTGACAATGACAGCAGTCCCAGTGTGTGGAGTACTTGTGGTGCTCAGAGCCTTGTTGGAACACTGCCTTTCCATGCGTTCAATGTTCTGATTCCACAGTGAGTACTGCATATTACAACAGCCTATTACCACAGAACTCAGTAATATGGAAGTCTTCTCGAAGCCAACAAAGGTATTTGTTATGAGTACATAACAGTTCAGATGAGATCATTTCTCTGCACTTTCTTATTGCAAATTCCTACTGTTATCCTTTTACCATTTTGCACTGTGTTGTGTTGGTTATGGCTCCCTATCATAACACTGGAAACTCATTTTGCAGAAACCCAAATGGTCAAACCCATTTCACTGAAAACTCATAAAACTGGAAACTCATTTCACTGAAAAAAATTTCTCAATAAATATACCCAAAAACATGTTTTTTTCAGGGGGGATAGCACCCTTGCACACCCCTGTGGGGGACTAAGCATATATAAGTAAGTTGGATGTGGGGAGCAAACTCCATGATTGTACAACCATGGAGAAAAGGAAAAGCACCACACACAGTGAATCAGTGCTTGAGAGTAAACACAAACATCTACACCTTGTAGGAGGGAGCTCAGAGTGCAGTGCAGACTGATGCCTAGATGCCACAATGTCAGCAAGCAGTGCAACCTTATTCCAGCTGAGAGACATGATGATCATTACTGTTCACCACCGAATAGTTCAGGACCCTTATCTTCACCCACCAGGACTTACCTTTCCTAAAGAATGGGAACATCAGAAGGATGACTTTGTGACTACATACCTGGAGATGAGTCCATTATAAAAGCATAGAATGAAACACTTGCACACATCAGATGACTGGACAAGTTACCCTGAAATTTCATTCATTATTTAGTTCATTCATCATTAATGTCTACTACTGGGTATCTAGGTAGCTATACAATTATTACCAGGATGTCAGCCTTGTGCCAAGGAGAGCACTCTCAAGTGCTTCCTTTCTGTGTAGTGAAAATCAGTCACACAAGTTGTGCATGGATGGAATATTTCTATTAATGATTTCAATACCATTGAGACCACATTGCAGTGTTCCTAATTTACACTGATGACTACTTTCCAATGCATACTCATGTGGGCAGAATGAACATAGTATTTCATCACTTTTTGAATGCAGTCATGTGTGTGTGTGTGTGTGTGTGTGTGTGTGTGTGTGTGTGTGTGTGTGTGTGTGTGTGTTACATGATGAATATCTGTTACCATGCATAAAGGATCTGTCTTGAGCAACTTGAGCAAACCTGCAGGAATTGTGACTCTCTACAGATGATCCTTTAGGATGGCATGGTTCTGTCCTAGGGGTATCATCAGAGTGCAGGCAGGACAGACAACAGAAGTCTTGATGAGGTCAGCCATATAGTCATACCTCTCAACCTCTTAATGCAAAAAAATCTGGACAAAGCTTGACAAAATGGGGGTATAAATATGGACATATTTTAAATATTGCTCTTATAAACTTAGAAAGTTGCTAGAGTAACAGGATTTGTTTTACAATACATTTTCTGAAACTCAGATGTATGTCATTATATAGTGACTTTAATCCTGAGATCATCCCAGTGATTTGCCAAGAAAAAATAGAAACAGGCCAAAAATATAAGCCAAAATTCTGAACATTCTGCAAAAATCTGTACAGTTGAGAGGTATGCATATAGTGGCCAGTACCTTCCTGGCAATGTTGCAGTGCCTGCAGCAGTTCTTCTTTATGGACATACAGTGTCTAAAAGAATATGAATCGAGTACATTAACATTGAACATACAAAGTACTTTTGAAAAAAAAAAAATCTTTTTGACTTTTCCCGGTTATGGGTCACCACAGCAGATCACCGGTCCACTAATGATGGGCAGTGGATTTTTATGGTGTCGAGTTGCCAGCCCGGCACCCAACCTTCAAAGAAGGAACACCCACATGTGCATGCACCTACCTGCATGTCTTTAGCATTCACTCAACTGCGAAATCATTCAAAAAGAAATTCTGTTTTCTACAGTTTCACAACACAAGATTTACAATCAACAGACCATGATGAATGAACTGTGGTCACTGCCTTGTACATTACAGTCTACATGGAATGGTCACTGTGAGAGTCTAGGTCACTCTACAAAGCTTGATTCTTTCAGTCATGTTGACGTTAGAACTGGATGAGGAATTTCACAAATTTGCCTATACATAGTAAAACTCTTGTTTCTTTTTTAGCCCCAGCAGTGGTCAGTTCATAATTCTTTCAAAAACCCTTTTTATGTTAAAACAGTAAAAAAAAAACTTCAACAAAGAGATCTAAGGTCTTAGAAGGTACCTTAAATGCCATGTAGAGGATCAGTGACTGAAAGTAGATTCCTTTGTAAAGAATCATCATTGTGCTTGGCCCACAAAAACTACCTTTATGGGAGGTGCCTTTCATTACTATGATGTGTGGCACATAGCCAAAGGTGATGCGGTCGTAAAGTATCTGTGTTACAGGAATCAATATTTCTGTAATATTATGTAATATGGTTAAAGTCCGTGTGTTAATCATAAAAGTATAGTACAGCAAGAGTGAGAATGCATTCCATTAATGCGTGTCTTGTACAAACTGAAGGGTTAGGGGACAGTAAATGCTGAAGCAGTGGTCATCCATTTACTTGTAGTATGGCTGCATTATATAATTGTGTGAATTCAAGAATTGCAGAGAATGTCCATTAAAGTAACTTTTTTCATGAACGCCATCGCTTGTTAGGTGTATTGTTACTGCTAATCGTTGTTGTTCTTTGCAGAAAGTGAGACATCATGTAAATCACCAATGTCTATGACTGCTCATCCCATGACTTCACTACTGTTTAGGGCAGCAAAATAAGACTGACACCATCTCAAAAGTAAAACAAATGGAAACTGTCAGACAATGAATGAAAAAAGGGAGGGTGGCCTACTGGTTAAGGTGTTTGCCTTACAAACACAAGGTACAGGGTTTGAGTCTCACAAGGGTAATTGGCTAGGCTTAAAATGGCTCGCAAGGGCAGTTAGCCTAGTACTAATCTATGAACCTATAAGTGCAATGAATCAGGTCTACTAGGTTGCAGTCACCACAAACCCATGCACTCTGAAAGTGGTTGTTGACAAATGGAAAGCCATGATAAAACACATGCGAGACATTCATGAACACCACTTGCACCTCTTTTCACAATGTTGTCACAAGCCCTTGAAAGGAAAGAAGAGGAGAAAGAAGTGTCTGCCCCCAGCTGATGTTAGAATGCAAAATGGCATCAGCATGTCAGTTTTTGGTGGCTTCTGTCAACATACTGAATGTCCTTGTGCTCAGGTCATCCAACGACAGTGAAGCTCCTTTCCATCCTTAAAGGACAATTCCCACCTGCCACCCCTAAATCAAACCACTTTGGACGCCTTCCATAGTACAATGTTTCATTTCACTCTGAAGCATACCTCCTCCTTCTGGATGGAAATACAGGTATGTAATTTGCATGTTTGATGTCTCATACTTGTTACAAACATTACATGTGCAATAGGACTCCTGTTCAGTGTAACTTCTGAGAAAAACTAACTGAACTGAGTTATAGCAGTTGACATTACCAACTGGTGATCTCAAGTACTGGTTGATTATATTATGTGGAACGTGTGTATATTTTTAAACAAAATATCATGTGAAATGAACATCCACTTCAGTCACTGTGTGACCACTCATTTTCTTTCCTAGCAGAAATTGGACCTTTCAGCATTGCACTTCTATGAGAGCTTTGAGAAATATTATAAGGTTGATGAGTGAGGTGCAATGCAGCTGTTTGTATACTTCACCAAAATCTAAAAGGGGCACCCATCCTGTAGATGAGTTAAGAAGGTGCCATCATATAGCAAGCACAACTCCTACATTTACAGCTGTATACAGAGTTTTCCAATGTGCCATGAAGTAATCAGTTGTACTGCTTTCCTAACCATGTTGCAACTCAGTAATGATAAGTAAAAGCAATATATACTGAATCATCTCTGTATGCTAGTATTTCAGTTGTAAGCCGCGGTGGTGTAGCGGTAGCAATTTTTGCCTCACAGCAAGAGGTTCTCCCGTTCAATTCTCGGCTGGAGCATCTTCTGTGTGGAGTCTGTATGTCCTCCTCGCGGTCAAGTGGCATTCGAAAGACATGCATAGAATGGGCATGCCTACATTGAAGGTTGGGCATCGAGTTGGCACCTTGGCACCCGTAAAAAAATCTACTGACAATAATTGGCAGACCAGAGTTCCGCTGTGGCGACCCCTAACCGGGAAAAAGCCGAAAGAAGAACATGCTAGTATTTCAGTTATAGCAGGGCAATCTCTCTCTAATTGCAAATATACCAGTAAGAACCGTGTACCTCATTTCTTTTTACACTAGGGTTATAGTAAGGCAGTACTGCAGAAAGTTCTGGAAAAAATATTCAGTAGGAAGAAAGTCATTCAATTAAGAAAAGGCACACTGCAATGGGCTAATTTATCCCACAGATCCAGCAATATGACCACACAGACCACAAAGAGGCTGTGAGGAAATTTTCAAGTCTCTTTTCCAGTGGAAGCACATAAGAGTAAAGCAGCCACAGAATACAGGTAGGAGCAAATTACCAAGAATTACAATGCGATTATGCATTCTGACATCATATGCACTGGCAACATCATGCAGCAGCTACAAAGTGATGACACCACAGCGGCATCACTTCACCATGAGTGTTGATGGCTACTAAAGAGAACATCATTCATAACTGCATAGTGTTACACAGACTATTTTCTTTGTTTTAGCCCATGCATAATGGCTTTTTTTTGGCAATGCCAAGTAAACAAACCTACCAACATAGCAAAACCAGCTCAACTGAACCTCAAGGTGTTACTGCTCAATGCCAGAAGTCTAAATAACAAAAATACACTTCCTCAAAGCCATCTTCACCCTCAAGGATATAGACATCTATGCGGTTTCTGAGACATGGTTTAAAGTGTTTCAGAGTACCCCAGCAGTGCAAGGTTTCAGTGCCTTCCACACTTTTCGTCCACTAGCTGCACAAATGAGGGCTATAGCTGGGGGTGTCTCAATATACATCAGTAGCAAGATTACCTCTAGGATGGTGAAACAGGATGACATGCTGTAGTTCCTCCATGTGCAGATTACCATAGACAAAATCCTGTACCATATCTTAGCCAGTTATAGGTCACCCTCCATGTCCCAGGAAGTTCCCGACGCATACCATAGATCTTCTGGAGACACTTATCATCCAACTTAACACCCTACATTGGGAGACTTTAATTACCCCATCTACCCCATCTATAGACTGGTAATTCTGCACAGCCTCAAATCTACAGGCACAGAGATTCCTGGACTTTGTAAATACAAACACCATTGACCAAACAGTGCATATGTCCACTAGAGGCTCCAGCATAATGGACAGCTCACAAATATGGGAAAATACTGCACACACACCCACCCAATGTCCTGTCCTCCCTTGTATGATCCTACCATAAAGCTCTCTTCTTCAAATTCAAAATCAACTCCCTAATACCATTAATGCCAGTAACAGTTAGGAACTATTTCCCAGGCAAATTACCTTTTATTAAGTAATGGTTTGTCAAAATTCAATGCCCCTCTAAACCCTGAGACCACAGCAACCTATGCTGAATTGCTTTCAGAAACTCTGTACAACCATGTCAGTGGCTACATAGAGGCTCTGTACCTACCAGAGGTAAGCACAGGACTAGCTATAGACTAAAACACCCTAATGGTATCCCAAATTAAACAGAGTACACAACAAAAGGAAACAAATGATGGCAAAAATCTAGAAGGGTAATTTGCATAAAGATAAAAACTCTTAACAAACTAAATAGGAAACTAAGAAGGCTAAACAGGTCAAGCAAAGCCAGCTTTGAGGTTAAGGTAGCCTCCCAGGTGAATGATAACTATAAGGTCTTCTTCAGCTATGTCAAAAACCTCAGGGGCAGCACACAGCAATGTGCTGAACTGGTAGTAGCGATGCCACATTCACCAAGCCTTGCAATATAGCAAACCTGTTAGCCGACAAACTCAATTCCAACTTTATTTCCCTCTCACCCCCAACCATCCCCCCAAAATACCTTCAAATATAGCCCCTCCAACTATAACAAGAAAGAATATACTGGCTTTGCTCACTAAAGCCAATGACATGGCCTCAATAGGTCCTAATAATATCCCAGGATGCCTTCTGAACAGTGTAAAATATGACTTATCAGGACCCCTGCAATCATTATTTAACTATAGCCTTAAAACAGACTTTATGCTGTGTGAATAGAGGACTGCGACAGTCATCCACCTTCATAAGGGAGGACCTTCAATAGATCCTGGAAACAACAGAACCATTAGTCTGACTAATCCTATTTGCAAAGCCATGAAAATAATCAACAAGTACAATGGAGATCACCAAACACTGGATCCATCTCAGTTTGGCTTTGTAAAAGCAAAGTTATGCTTACTGAAATGGGTGGGCTTTTTTGAAAAGGTCACAAAGGCAATGAATAAGGGGAAAATGGTGCATACTGCCAACCTAGATCTGGCTAAAGCATTTGATACAATACCCCACTCGGGCATTGTCAACACACTTATGGAATTAGGTATAACCCCCTTTCAAACACGCTGGATAGCTAGGAGGTTAGAATCAGTGAGGCCAGCCCCCAAAAGTGGCTGGTCACCAGTGAACTCCTCCAGGGCTCTGAGCTAGGCCCACCCTTCTTTGGCATCAACTTCTCAGATGTGAAAGCCAATGTCAAAGGCTTTTGGCTAACCAAGTTTGCAGATGACTGCAAACTGGGAATATTCATTGAATCTACCCAAGATGAGAACATTCTTCAGGAATGTCTAACACAGACAAACACCTGGTGCCAAAGCCATGGCTTAAAACTCAGTGCAAAAAATGCATTATAGTACCTTTTGGGAAGTCAGCCACCCCTGGTAAATATGTCATCAATAAAACACCCCTAAAAGCTGATTCACTTATCAGGGATCTGGTAATTCATGAAGATAGTAACCTAGCCTTCGACCAACAGATGTCCAAGGTAGTAATACAATCCTTCTCTGTTGCTCAATTTATAAGCAAGGGCATGGCAACTAAGTCCGAAAAGTAACCATATCACTGTACCCGGCCCTCATTTGACCCATTATAGAGCGTAATACCCCCTTCGGGTATGTATCTGAACATGGACTTTGTAAAAATAAAATATGAACATTCCTCATGATGAGGAATATTTGAGAGGTATGTTACTGCTTTAGAGGGACAAGAAATGAAACTAAAAATATTGTGAATTGCTTCCTGTAGTCTGATATTAGGCTAATCCTCTTCAGTCTTCCAGTAATTAGATCATACCCCATAGATCTTCCTTTAGTTGTAGCAAGCACCTCTTTAAATGAGTAGTTAACTTTTGGAAAGCACAGCCTTTAAGATTAAAAACTCATTTCTCATATTCAGTTAAATATGACACCAGTGGTCTTAATGAATTTTTACCATAAGAGATGTTAGATTGCATGTTACATAATGAAAAATACAGTGACATATACTCTTTTTTAAGTGTTGCTGTTATTAGGACAGCAAGATCTTTTGAAGTAACAGGGTTATCCCCTGAACCCCTGAACATAATAAGCTACTCTGATGTATCTTTGCAGCACAAAGTTGCAGTAACCTATATTATTAATAATTAGGTTATCAGCAAAGGGCATATATTGCATACAACAAAAAAAATTAGTGTTACTGCTTTACCATATAGTCACTTTGTCTATATACTGTAATAAAATGCTTGGCATTGATGTATTTGTAAGGCTTTTCTTAATTTACTTCTTGAGAAGGGATTCCCACTACAAGCAAGTGTCCTTTTTCATTAGTGACATAGGAGTATGGCCTGGTTAAGTGACTTGATCAGAATCACATGGATTGCAAGTGGAGGTTGAGAAAGGCAAACCCAGGACTAAAGGATGAAGTCCGTCAGCAAGGCATAGCACTAACCTTAATAGACAAACTGACAGGCCAGAGGCGGATGAGTTCAAAAGAAACTTCAACAGGGATTAGTTAAAGCATACTTACAGAAACACATTGCATGACACAACATGATGCTGGTGAGCAGCGTTGCCTGGCTTTAATAGTTGTTTGACACATTAGAAATCTCATGAAAAGCAGTGACTGATTAAAATGGTTCTAAAGTAATTTCCATACATACTGAAAACCCATATTTAATTTTTCTGAAAAACTAGCTTCATATATAACAACACTTACCAATATGCTGACATACAGATTAAAATATTGTCATATTTTTAAGAATGCAATGAATGTGAATAAAGTCCAGCAAATCAACTGTAATATAACTTCTAATATTTTTCCTATTTGTTGTGTATTTTGTTTATTTATTATTTATCACTTATGTCTTTTGTATATGTGGATTAGTTTCCCTGGTCAAGATATATTCTTAATACATATACCACTGTGTGTACCTATGCATGGCAAACATCTGCTTACTCATTTTGGGTCATCACTCTAGCCCAGACAACAAATACAACTACATAAACAGATCACGTGTAGCCATGGCTGTATGGTCATATTATTCAGATTATGGTATTGTTATTCATATACATACTGTTATTTATCAAACTGAGTGCACTTTTGCTTACTAATATCTACCATTGAATTGCTGAACATGTTGAATGTAGGGTTATCTTGCTAGACAGTTTTTCTGTCTTTCTATATATTTTTAGGATTTCAGACCAGAACATCTTCTTTGGGACAATGATTCTGCAGAGTAGAATGAAATGTTGCTGAAATATTCATGCAGAATTATCTGTGTTTTGTGGGAAGGCATGGATCACAGCAACAGTGTGACAACCTGTTGGAGGGCACTGGCCATTGGGTAAATGCGGTGGGAGATCATGGCCACACACTGCAGGCTTGCCATCACTGTGGACATGTGTAGTGGCATGGCAATTGGTACAGGGAGGGCCACAACCTTACCCTTTTATACTCAGTGACTCCTTTCTGGTGTCACTGGGCAGTTATGGCCCAATATGTAGTACTCCAGATAGTTACACTGTGATGAATGCTCTACCTATACAATCAGGTATGTAATTATACATCACATGACATGGGCATTATCTAGTTTTTATCATTTTGATGTATCCATAACATATTTGGCTACTTCATCTTGTGTTTGCCTTTTGCATTTCTGGCAGCCATCTTGTGTTAGTAGGGGCCTATCTTCTCTGCTAGTGAGAGTAGCAGGGTGCCTGGACCTTGTCTGGCACAAGCTGATTATTAAAGAAAGCAGGGGCTATCAAGACTGGCTAAATTTCTGTGTTACTAGAATCTTCTATTTTTATGGTATTTAAACCCCGCATTTGAGCTGGTTTGGGCTTGTTTAAGCCAGACTCTGCTGAGGTGCATGATGTCTGGGACATTTTACAAAATTCCTGAGGCTCCAAGATCAGTCTACGTGTTTTTTCTTTTATTTTCACTTATTTTATTGCATTTGCACTTGCCTATCATTTGTATCTGTGCCTTATAGCTAATTTATTACATTTGTACTGTTTTAAAGCAGTTTACTGGTTAACTGCATTTCATTACTGTTTAATTGTACTTCATTCATTGCTATTTATTGAAATTCATTATTGTTTAACTGCATTTTATTGCATTTCATTACTGTTCAACTGTATTTTTTTCATACTGTAAGTTCTGTTTTTGTCTGTAAGTGGTTAATCTGTGCTGTTCTGTGAGTTTTACTGTGTTCTTAACCCTTACATTGAATAGCATAGTCTGGATACATGTTTGCTGCATCCAGAGCTGTTTGTTCTTCCCTTCTGTGTTCCTAGCAGCCATCTTGTGTTTGCCGAATGTGTTTCTGGGAGCCATCTTGTGTTGGTAGGGGCGTATCCTCTCTGCTAGTCA
This sequence comes from Protopterus annectens, assembly GCF_019279795.1. NCBI lineage: Eukaryota > Metazoa > Chordata > Ceratodontiformes > Protopteridae > Protopterus > Protopterus annectens. The sequence continues at coordinate 155,549,364 of NC_056745.1, forward strand.
GAGTAGCAAGGCTGCCTGGATCTTGTTTAGCACAGGCTGAATGGTAAAGAGAGCAGGGGCTAGCAGGATTAGCTAGATTTCTGTGTTACTAGAATCTTCTATTCCTTGAGGTATTTAAACCCCACATTTGAGCTAATTTGGGCTTGTTTGTGAGTCATGCACCACAGCTGCACTGTTTTTAATCCATTGCAAGGCATTCCAGCTACAAATTTTCCCTTAGTAGTACTTTTGTGATCATCTAGTAGTACTCACCTTAGACTTTCCACCCTTTACCCCTTTAGCTCTCTCTGGCCTCTCTTTCTCAGATTCTGACAAATATGTATGGACAATTTCCTATGATTTCTCCTGCCAGTCTGATAGATATGGGCATGCTGAGACAGTGTAGCAACTGCCTCATGTACACAGACAACCCTCTACTCCTACCACCTAGGAACACAATTTGTGAGAGATGCAATTACATTAAAAACATAGAGTCTATGCTCTCTCCTTCACTGGCCAGTATATCTGGCACTGAAAAGGTTGTCCATACAAACACCACACCTCAGACACCACCCACGCCTACACAACACACACCCACATATGCGGAGGTTTTCAACAAAAACATACCCAAACAAAAAAGACTTCAGAGATAAAAAAACACATGCAAACTCCACAGCCCACCACACCACACACCACACATAGTCCACACACCTGTGTCTCACAACCACTAAGGCCTAACCATAAACCCAACATATTAGTCATAGGAGACTCCATTGTGAGACACACAGATGTGCCCTTCACCAGGCAGGATAAGGAGAAAGTCATGGTTAGTTGTTTGTCAGGTGCCAGAATCCACCATATCACACATGCACTCAAGTCTCTCAACAACAGGTACTGTTATGACTCTGTCATAGTCATGTTGGCGTGAATGACTTGAGACGTACCTCCCCGGATTATATGAAGAAAGATATGAATGAGATGGCTGAATATGTGTCCCAGGCATGTGTGCCCCTAGCTTTAAGCAGCATTTTACCATCACCCAACATGATGCCTCAATACAAACAGAAAATGATTGACTTTAACAATTGGCTTAGTTTCTGGTGTCATTGAAAGGGGATCCAGTACCTGACAGCATGAGAAGACATGATCGATAGACCTCAATGCTTTACCAGAGATGGTCTGCATCTGTCTCCCTTGGTCTTCAGGCTTCTGACAAAGGCTCTTGGATCACCTATAGTGCTTTTTAGGCTATGCCATGAGGTCAAAACTACCAACATGAAAATGTTATCAAAATGCAAATTAAATGTCATGCTGCTATACACTTGGAGAGGAGTCTAAGCATGAAACTGCACACATTGCAAGTATTCTTAACCCTGGAAGATGCTGACATGTGTGCAGTCACATAATCCTGGTTCAAAGCTGCGGAGAGCAATACAGCCTTACCTGGTTACTCATCTTATCATACATTCAGACTCCAAACCGTGGGCAGCAAAGCAAAAGAAGGTGCAGAATCAATATATATAAAAGACAAACAACACATCTCCAGGCTGGTCACACAGTATGATGCACGAGACAGTCCAGGTGCAGTTAACCATTGACAGGACCCCTATTCAAATCATAGCTAGCTACAGGCCCCCAACTTTGACTCAAAATGCCCACTCCACCTATCTTTTCCTCGTCATATCTATCAAGATTCAACCCTTTACCCTGATCCTGGGCAATTTTAACTATCCATCCATAGATTGGAAGAACTATTCATGCCAACCCACAAATGGCCAGAGATACCTTGATTTTGTTGACACCCCCACAAAGGGGTGATAATATCTTGGACTTGGTATTAACCAACATGAATACCACTGCACCATCCCTTCAGTCTCATCCTTCTTGGTAAGATCCAACCACAAAGCAGTCACTTTTGAAGTTACCATCTCCCTCTGACCCCCCCCCTCCCCAGCTACGTTCAAACAAAAAAAACATTTCCAAAGCTGACTACAACCTCCTGAGGGAAGGTAACAGCTTTACAGCCCCCTCCCTCTCCATAGGAACTGGAACAGATGTCCAAACCTACACCAAAGTACTATATGAGCATTTATATAGCTGCATGGAATCAGGAATACCTGCCAGGACAAAATTCTCCTCTTCAAGGAAGAGTAAACTGGCCTGGTGGACATCTGTAATAAATAAACTCTATAACAAAAGGAAAAAATTGCTGTCTAAGACCAAGAATGTGCAGGTGCCTAATTGGAAGTAATCTCACCTTAGCCTGAACAAGCAAATAAGAGCAGTAGTGAAATCCTCCAAAGCAAACTTTGAGTCCAAACTGGCCACATCTACTAAAGACAATCATAAGGCCTTCTTCACACATCTCCCCAATCTCAAGGGAAGCACTCAGATCTGCTCAGAAATGGTGGTCAAGGACACCACATGCAAAAACGCCATAGATATAGCCAACCTGCTGGCAGACAGGTTCAGCAAAAACAAAAACTGTTTCCCCATCAGTAAATCAGGACATCCCCAGCACCTTCCCCCTTCCCCTTATCTCTAGGGAGCAAGTCATCACTGCCCTCTCAAAGACAAAAAATACAGCCTCCATGGGACCTGATAATATCTCAGGCTGCATCCTACATGAACCCAAGCAGGAACTTGCAGCATTATTAGGCACACTATTCAGCCAAAGGCTGACTGCCGGCTTCTTCCCAGCTGAGTGGAGGACAGCCACTGTCATCCCTTTGCACAAAGGTGGAGCGTCGGCTGATCCAGGAAATTATAGACCCATCAGCCTAACTAGCCTGATCTGCAAGCCCATGGAACAGATTATCATGGACCTCATTAACAAGGACACTGGCAACCTTCAAACACTTGATCACACACAGTTTGGTTTTGTCAAGGGGAGGTCATGCCTGTTAAACTTGGTCGACTTCTTTGAGACAGTCACCAAAGCCATGGATGAGGGAAAGACATGCACACCGCCTACCTTGACCTGGCCAAAACCTTCGATATCATTCCCCACTTGGGTATAATAGATAAACTCTCTCAACTAAGCATCAATCCATATGTTACCAGATGTGTAGCAAACTGGCTCACTGACAGAACCCACCTAGTCAAAATAGGGGAAGCCACCTCAAGCAGTAGACCCGTAACAAGTGGTGTACCCCAGGGATTGGTCTTGGGGCCTCTGTTGTTTGGGATAAATTTTTCTGAGGTGCAGGCCAAAACCAGTAGGCCATGGCTGAGTTTGCAGATGACTGCAAGCTGGGCACTGTCATCAATTCTCCTAGTGATGTGGACATCTCCAAGAGGGTCTCACCCAAACAAATGACTAGTGCCAGCCAGAAAATGCATCAACATCGTCATTTGTGTAACCCGCATGCATGACCTCAGCCTGGTCTGTGACATCAATAAGACTTGTTGGCAGGACGGATTTGTGTTCCAGAGACTCCCCTTCTATGGAATATACTACCTCTCCACGTCAAGCAGAGTACATCATTATCCCTTTTTAAGCACAACCTGGATAACTGGATGGGGAACAGAAAATACACCCCTAGGATTCTACCTGTGTCCCTGCTGGACAGGGGCATCGGGTGCTGACTTGTCAGAACATGGGCTTAATTCTTAGCTAGGCTTGTAAGGGCCTCAGGGCCAATAACTTCCTATGATCTTATGATCTGCACATTCCTCAGACCCAAGGAGTCAGGTCCATGGTGTTCAAACACATTATGATGATGTAATATGTATTTATTTATGTGTTCTCATTAAGTGTTACTACTTTTACTGCTGTGTGAGTACACATTTTAATGAGTGAATACGTATGTACACATGTAATTGCCAGGCCTTCAAGAATGCTACATGTGATACCTAGGAAGTATCAGTATATGCTAGAATGTATGTTTTTTAACATACTTTGTTAGGGTCTGGAGGACACTGAAATGCAGCAGGTATCTGTGTTCAGTTATCCCCCATGAAGATGAATATGTGAACATACAGGGTGGGGAGATACAGCAGTACATTGTGTCCCTTCTGTAGCAAGTGATCCTCTGGGGAAGAAGCAGGGGGGAGAGGAACACATGGGTATCAGGAGTTACCTGGGATATGTGAAATGCCTTTCATAATGCACATTCTTAAGCCATCCAGTGGCTGCCTTCCATAATGGATATAATGGGCTCCCTTACATGTTTTATGGAGGTCTTACATGATATGCTATGTATGCTCCCAATTACAGACGATGGTGATTAAAAAGTATATTTATGGCCATACATGAAATAATGAAGCAGCTTATCCAGCAGTGTATTTATTTATTTACTATCCAGCAGTGTATTTATTTATTTACTTTTGTTACCCAGGTAAGTGAACTATTTAAAAGATCCTTTCCAACCACAACTTGGCCCAAGCAGCTGATATAAATTTCACCTATGTTGGACAATACATACTCAATATCTTTGAAACTTTAATATCATGTCTCCAACAAGAAATATTTATAGTGCTTAAAACAGGAATTATGATAATAATATATGGCCTGACCACAAAACAACTTCTTATATAGCATATTGACATTGTATCTATTTATAATACATACTTAATGATGTAGCTGTGTTGTGTTAACTAAATTTCAACATCATTTAATACATTTCCATTAAAATTAGTAGGCTTGAATTGTTCCATCTGACTAGATTTAGGCCATCTGTCTCAACACCTCCGTCTGGCATCTTTTGCACATACTATTCACAACTTGGCTTGTGCATTGATAGCTGGTCAGAAATGTGGTCGGTGTGTGTATGGTCATGACCTTTGGACTTCCCAGCATGCATTTAATTATGTACCTGGGGAAGTGGTTGAGCCCATGGTCTCTGCAATACCTGGTCTCTTACCCAGTCTTGTCCATCCAACAGTGTGGCCAGCCCTTAAGATCTATACCTGGATTGTGTCCCTTAACCCATACCTACAGACAGTGAGTCCAAACCTAGTCACTTCTTCATGTCAGCAGATTTCTGGAAATAGGAAAGCTGAACCTCTTCTTAGCTGCAGACATGTTAGAGGTGGATCTGAGTAGTACATCCCATTTACATGAAATACGTGATGTGGGTGACCGTACCATTCTGCAGCATGTAAGTAACCTTTGTAAATTTTGTGGTATATTTTTCTTACTCTTAATGGTTGTGTACACCTAAATCTGTCCTTTAGGCATGCTAATACCCATACAGATGACGGCAGTTTTGAAACATGTAACAGTAAGACACTGTTAAATTTATGGTTCTACAGAATGTTAAGGATATTCAGGGCATGAACACATCCAATTGACCCATGTAGGTAATGTCATAGAAACTGTAAATGCATGGACATACTATTTATGTGCTGCTGTGTGAATCCCTGGCATGCCATCATACATAAGTATGTACCAGACATCGTCATGTCAGGTATGACTGACCACACTGCATGCTGCCTTCCAGCATGTTGCTGCTGTTCATCACTAGCTACTTCCTATGCCATCTGTGAAATTGTTCCATAGACACTCTTGTTCAGGTGCTCTGAAATGTGAAGGCAGATCTCAAAACTCTCAACTAGGAGACCACCATGCCTAATATTATGCTGTGCACCACCATGTGCAGTGCTTCACAATACATTGACTGCCATTCCTTCTGGTAAATACACATCTCTGCAATGACAAGGGAATGGCTTTTATTGTTGTGTGGCTGCAGTCAGTGAAATCAAGTATTTAAGAGAGTTGTGCAATGCCAGAAAAATTCCCGAAAAATTCCAGAAAATTCCATGACCACATGACACTCAGGTTCATAGGTAGGTACTAGGCTATCTGCCTGAAGGCATTTATAAGCCTAGCCAGAATGTGTTGGCTGTTGCCGCCCCCTTAGATTAGTTCCCTGTGCCTCTGTCCAGCACAGCCACTGAAGTGATCCCCAGGGTAAACTTTCTGTTTCCATCCATAAAGGACTTAAGGATGGAATCTCTTAAAAATGTCACGAATAACAAAGCCCAGAGTTCTGGATCTTATACATTTCAGACAATAGCATTTCAGCCACTGAAAGATGTAACCCAAAATGTTCACAACAGAACTGACAACTGCCTTGTGCTCCTGTGGAAGGGGAAAATAAAAGTTTGTACTAATCTTTATGGACATAAGATCAACCACTGGTACTGTAGTGCATATAGAATGCTTCACTTTGAACAAATGTGTATTTTGCACATTTGTATCTCAATGATCCTGCTCCAGTAAAGAAAGAAAAAAAAATAAAAGAAAAACAATATAGTAATTTACTTTTTGGCCTGTATTAAATCAAAGGAGTAATTTCCTCCAGGTTAAATGAGATATACAAAAAAGTCACTTATCATTAATAAATAAATAAAAAATTAAATTTTATGTTAATATAATAAACTGAAATCTACATATCATCTGTATTTATCCAATGAATAAACAAAATCATGTTTTCCCTTATTATAAGACTTATTTTTTTAATTTTTTTTTGTTCTTTATATTTTTCCATTTGCCTGAATACGTTCAAAACTGAACAACTTCCTAAATGAATAGTTTTAACAACAAGATGAAACAGCTGTAGTCTCCTGTGTTTTCACATCCTCTTTTCATCCTGATGTGTTTGTTAAATTATTGTAATAACTCCTATAGCATTTTTCCCCTTACAAATGTGTAAAAAACTAAAGTTAACACATGCAGAAGAGGCTAAAATGCATAGTAGATTTGCTATACAATTTCCTGACTGCTATGTGCTTACTTAGCCTTTTATCATTTTGTCAGAGTTTGACAAAACGACTTGGTTAGTTTTTATTCTTGCTGTTCTCTGTCTGTCCATCTCAAAGACTTCACACCTTCAGAATGTCTATGTTTTAGTCTTACCCTCTCAAGTTGTTTCTCCATTGTTAAGTCAGTGTGTGGCTCGAATGTGCAAGCACATATATAATGAGCCACACAATGCAGATGTCACTGGTCGACCACTGATGGTCTGAATGATGCATACAGTGCTGACTGTTATCAACAGTTCTAGGTTTATTGATGCCTTTTCAAAGACAAGTTCTTTAAGTAACTGTCTGAAGTACGCCTCCCTAAATGAGCTCTGAGGGCTCTCATATTACAGTTGTGAAGATCCTAACTAAAATAAAGTAATACTCTCTACCTGAAGCATAAAATCTCCCACCAAATTCTATCTTGTTCATGGCTTTGAACATCACACCAATCACTTATTTCTCCTGTGAACTTAAAGGTCTGAATGATGTCTGTTCTACTCATAGACTGTCGGTAACAAATGCCATGTCTCAATACAAGAAAGCGCATAAGCATAATTATTACCATAGCATCTTACACCAAAGGTAAAAAAATTGACTCTAGCTGTGTCATCAGATGTAAGGCCATATATTATTGATACATAGGTCAACACAGATATTGAGATGTCAAATTGCAACTTGGTGGTCAGTGGGGTCAAACGACTGACCAGTGCTGGAAAAAAAACACAGTGAAATATGCTCAGTAGTTGCTTCAATGTGTTAAAAGTTCAACTCCCATCCCCAGAGGAGCTTCTGCCAAATATCTTACGAAGGGACATGGAGTCTGAAATGAATTCTGTTCAAGACATCTATAACTGAGGAGATTGCAAGCAGCTATGGCCAAAAGGTAGCTGGTGCTTGTCACTGCAATAATCTTAGGGCACCCTGTAAGACACCAGAATTTAAGGAAGATATCAGGTGAAAAAAAGAGGCCTTCCATTCAATGTTGACAAAAGAACCTGTGGATTTGACTGACTGGATCTGACAAGCTAGGAAAGAATTAAGTGCAGAAGTTACCAATATGAAGGTCTGGGTATCTCAAGAATTTTGCAAAGCCAAGGAGAATGCCTTTCAGAGACTTTCAAAGAGATTCTGGCAAACTATCTGGTGACTCAGAAGGGAGGGCAGGATATTTCCCAGGCTGTTCGCAGCATTGGTTTCAACTGGGACCATTATCAAGAGGTAAAACAAACACTGAGGAATTTCTGAAAGCAATGGACATGCCTTCCTCTGAGCTAATAATACTAGAAGCAAACAATCAAAAATAATTAATTTTAGTAGATGAGGTCACTGCAGTGAGGGTGTGGAAGTGGATGATTTCTAATTTCTGCTGTTAGCATGCCTTTTCGATGTTGCATGAAAAGCTGGGACAATACCTCTGAATTGGCAAAGTGGGAGAGCAATCCCTATTTTCAAAAAGGGGACAGGAGGGTATGCTTCAACGATACAGATATCACATTCCTCAGTTTCCCTGGCAGAGCCCACATCAGTATGCCAGAAAGAAAATATTGCCCAAGAGTTAAGCCTTTGATTCAGGAAGAGCAATGCGGATTGTGTTTTGACTTGGAAAGAATAGCTAAATTCTCTCGTTCTTGCACATACATATTACAGGGTGTAAGAGAAGTTTGCCATTACTATGTTTATGTGTTTTGTGGAGTTCAAGAAGGTGCAAATAGTGTATCCTGAAATGTGAAAAGTGCTACAATAATATGGGATAATATTCTTAGGAACTTAATATGGTTCTCAGCCTCCTGACAAATGGAAACCATGAACTACTAGAAGAATTGGAAGGTTGCCATCTGTGAAAATCCTATGGGTGTCACTTAAAGCACTGGAATATTCTACAAAAGCCATAGCAAGGGTGGGGAAAAGATGGTGGGTGCCCTTGGTACAAGCTGTTTGGAGGGCATGATTAGCAAAGTAGTTGTAGTGTCAATTAGTCAATCAAAACAATAGCAACAATCATTTGTGCCACTAAGCTGCTTAAACACAGCCACCAGCATTTAAGTGTTAGCAATTGTTGCAAGAACCTAGCATAACTCAGTATTAGAGTACAGCAAAGCAGTTCAGCAAAGTGATATTATATTAATACACAATAAAAACTCCAGCTTTACTCCGTAGCATATCGCCTACTCCGAGGTGATCTCTGCATAACATATAAAGCTATGTCAAACCCAGAGCTGTTGGACATGCTACACCTAAAGAAATCCCAATCCCTCCGAGCTACACGCTCTAGGGACCTAAACCATGTCACCACAATAAACAGGACACGCTGGACGGATAGATTCCTGTCCCAGAGACTTCTTATACTCTGGAACAAGCTACCCATCTATGTCAAGCAAAGTTCTTCATTAGCACTCTTCAAGAAAAATCTTGATGAGTAGATGGGAAATAGGAAATACACCCCGGGGATCACTTCTGTGTCTCTGCTGGACAGTGGCACAGGAAAATAACTTTCTTGGGTGGTGTAAGCTATGGAACCTTGCTGGCTAGTCTTATGTAGGCCCTTGGGCCGATAGCCTAGTACCTACCTATGAACCTATGAACCTATAACAGCTCTTTGTCGAACTTAATTTTATAGTCACTGCCCTCCCTGGAAGGAGCTATTATAGATATCTGTTACTGCATAGCAGAGATGCAATGGTATGAGTATACATTTGCATATACATACTAGATACATAAATGGTTCTTTGTTGCCTGGCAGAAGGCCATTTTTCAATATTCAGCTTCACATTTTAGGGTGAGGCAGAAGACATTAAAAGGGGAGCATTGCCCAGACCTCCAACCAGCCAAGCTATAGATCTGCATTTCAGATGCAACTGTTCCCCATAATACACTTTGCAATGGGATTATGTCACTCCACTGGCTTTTCAAAATCATGAGTGGAGTACAGATCCATCCATCCATCCATCCATCCATCCATCCATCCATCCATCCATCAATCCACAATCCCTTTTCCAATTTTTGCACATGGTGTCAGGGTGTGACGTTAGCAGTTCTAATGGAGTCATCACTGGCATACTTTCCCAAATGCCTCCCCATTGCAAGCAGCAGCTGATGACTGCTCTCCTAGCAATACTTGCATTGCAGCTGCTGTACAATGCCTCCTGCTAGAATGCAATAGAAATATCTGCCATTTTCTTCCAGTTATATCTTTGGTTTTATAGAACATCTGCAATAGTCACATCTTTACAGAATCTAGTGCTTGGTGCCGAATGTGACTGTCTGTGTACTTTTTCCTTTGTATATACTATCCATACTTGTCTTGTACAGCTTTGTGATAGCACCTAATCGTGATTACAAATTGTTGTAGAATCCATCCCATCATTTGACATTTTAATTCCCACATTGTATTAATTAATTCAGCTAATAAATATACCAATACTTTAATTACATTTTGTTAAATATCATGATTCTGGAAAAGAAAATGGTGCTGAGTGTCAGTAAACTTACCTTGTATAGTTTCCTGTATTTATGAACATGTGCAGAATTTCTATTTCATAAACCAAGCAACTTGTTACTTATAGAAGCCTGCATGATTTCAGTATTTTAATATTTAAAAAGTAATACACCTTCAATACATTACATAACATTATGCAAAAAAATAAATAAATAAATAAACAAAACTAAATTTATTAATTTCATCTGCTATGTAGTATTATTAAAAAATCAGTGCTTTCATAAATGTACTTATAAAAATATTGTACATTCGGAGAAAATATTACTGTGACACTAATCTTTTTGTTGTACTGTTGTAATGATGCAATGAAAACAAGTGATTCTGAGACATGAGGTGGTTGCATTGAGCAAAACTCATTAGTGACTCTTGGCATGTCTCTAAACTGAACACTTAATACAAATAAAAGCAACTGCATTCTTTCCCCAATGAAGGCACCTGCAGACACACACCCATTCCAATACATACATATTCACACCAACACTAGGATATTCTTTCTCTGTCTCTCCCTCACACAGACACACACACACACACACACACACACACACACACACACACACACACACACACACACAAACATCTGCTGTGGCAGTAACAGCCCTGTTGAAACCACAGGCAATAATGGGTGTACACCATAAGTACAAGTAAGTTGTACAAAGCTGGAGCACAGCACATAGCTAACTTACATTAGCTGAGACACGAGTCACAGTGTACAGTGCTAGGGCACAGTACATGGCTAATTTATATTTACTGAGACACTTGAGTCACAGTGTACAGTGCTAAGGCACAGTACATGGCTAAATTACATTAGCTGAGACACTTGAGTCACAGTGTGCAGTGCTGGAGCAAAGTATGTGGCTAACTTACATTAGCTGAGACACTTGAGTCACAGTGTACAGTGCTGGGGCACAGTATGTGGCTAACTTACATTAGCTGAGACACTTGGGTCACAGTGCTGGGGGCACAGTACGTGGCTAACTTACATTAGATGAGACACTTGGGTCACAGTGTACAGTACTGGAGTACAGTACGTGGCTAACTTACATTAGCTGAGACACTTGAGTCACAGTGTGCAGTGCTGGAGCAAAGTATGTGGCTAACTTACATTAGCTGAGACACTTGGGTCACAGTGTACAATGCTAGGGCACAGTACGTCGCTAACGTACATTAGCTGAGACACTTGAGTTACAGTGTACAGTGCTGGGGCACAGTATGTGGCTAACTTACATTAGGTGAGACACTTGGGTCACAGTGCTGGGGCACAGTACGTGGCTAACTTACATTAGCTGAGACACGTGGGTCACAGTGTACAGTGCTGTGATTCAGCACATGATTAATTTACATCAGCTCAGTAACTTGAGTCACAGACCTTATAACAAGAAAAATAACCAGAGATCTTGCAAAGGTATTAGAGATATTTCAGAAATTTATATACAGCAAAGAAATGAGGAAATCAAGAAAGAAAACAAATGGAAATATTTATGGGAGACTTAGGTATACCAGTGTTAGAAGTAGATGAGGCTCAGCAATTAGCAATTAAGATAGGAGGAGATGGGATAACAGTGGTGAAATACAAGCAATATGCAGGAAAATCTCCAAGAATAGATGGTATTCCAGTGGAAGCTTAGAAGCTGGGAGGGAAGAAAGTGATAAAGCTCTGGAAGGTTTTGTTTAAAGGTATTTTAAAAGGAAGAGAAGCACCAGCGTCTTGGAAGAAAGCTGTGGTGACTGTAATAATTGAAGACTCTCAAAGGCAAAAAATACAGCCTCCATGAGACACGATAACATCCCAGGCTGCATTCTACATGAACTCAGGCATGAACTTGCAGCACCATTAGGCACCCTATTCAACAAAAGCCTGAGTACTGGCTTTGTCCCAGCTGATTGGAGGAAAGCACTGTCATCCCTCTACACAAAGGAGGAGCATCCACTGACCCAGGAAATTATAGACCCAGCAGCCTAACTAGCCTGATCTGCAAGGCCACAGAATGGATTATCATGGACCTCATTAACAAGGACATTGGCAACCTCTAAACACTTGATCCCACACAGTTTGGCTTCGTCAAGGGGAGGTCATGTCTGTCAAATTTGGTCGACTTTTTTGAGACAGTCACCAAAGCCATGGATGAGGGTTAGACAGTGGACAATGCCTACCTTGACCTGGCCAAAGCCTTCAACACTATTCCCCACTCGGGCATAATAGATAAATTCTTGCAACTATACATCAACTCATATATTACCAGATGGGTAGCTAACTGGCTCACTGATAGAATGCACCTGGTCAAAATAGGGGAAGCCATCTCAAGCAGTAGACCTATATCGAGTGGCGTACCCCAGGGTTCAGTCTTGGGGCCTATGTTATTTGGGATACACTTTTCTGAGGTGCAGACCAAAACCAGTGGGTTAAGGCTGACCAAGTTTGCAGATGACTGCAAGATGGGCACTATCATCAATTCCCCTTGTGACGTGGACATCTTCCAAGAGGGTCTCACCCAAACAAATGACTGGTGCCAGAAACATGGCCTCAAGTTAAATACAAAAAATGCATCATCATTCCCTTTGGAGAAAGTGATGTCCCCACAAATTATCACATTAGTAATAATGTCCTAAGCACGCAGTCATTCATGAGGGATTTGGGCACCCAGATTGATTGCAAACTGACTTTTGACCACCATGTTGCTTCCATTGTACAGAAAGCTTTCTATATGGCCCACCTCATAAGTAAGGGTATCTCATCCAGGGACAAGGAGGTCATAACATCCCTTTATTCTTCCCTTAAAGGCCCATTATTGAGTACAATGCCCCATTCGGCATGTACCTCGCAAAGCGCATGCAGCAGCTGGAGTGACCACAGAGGTTCCTCACCAGGAGAATCCAGGGCATCAAAAATCTTCCATACACAGATAGGCTAAAAGCCCTATCCCTCTATGCTGTTTCATATTGATTTCTCAGAGGTGACCTCTGTCTGGCATAAAAGGCAATCTCAGACCCCGCCTTGATGCGACTGCTGCATATCCGCAAGTCAAGCTCCACTCGAGTAACCCACACACACGGCCTCAACCTGGTCTGTGACTTCAATAGGACTTGTTGGTGGGACAGATTTGTGTCCCAGAGACTCCCTCATCTGTGGAATAGACTCCCTCTCCATGTCAAGCAGTGTACCTCTTTACCCCTTTTTAAGTGCATCCTGGATAACTGGATGGGAAATAGAAAATACATCCCTGGGATTCCACCCATGTCTCTGCTAGACAGGGGCATCGGGTCCTGATTTGTCTATACATGAGCTAAACTCTTGGCTAGGCTAATAAGGGCCTCAGGGCCAATAGCCTAATAACTTCTTATGATCGTATGATCCTATGGTAAAGGTCCATCAGCCCCTTGGAAGGGAGGCAAACATTTGACATTAACAGAACAATGATGATCCAGAGGGAAGCAGAGTGTAATAAAATACTGTTGTTGTTGATGCGTCTTGATACAGAGAAACCATTCGACAGGGTTAGCTGGTATTTTATGAGTAGGGCAATAGAAGCATTTGTATTCCCTGATACAATAATAAGGGTAATTTGGAGGATATATGAGGGATTGGAGGCAAAACGTAAAGTTGAAGGATTGATTTCTGACATGTTGTGTCTGAACAGAAGAACCAGGCAGGGGTGTCCTCTTTTCCATTTGTTATTTGCTTTATGTTTAAAGCCATTGCCAAAGAAAATTAGGGACTCGGAAATTCAAGGATATAATTGGTATGCTAATCATGACAACTTGGCTTTATTTATAGACAATATAATTTTGTACCTGACAAAACCAGACTTTTGAAACATCTTGAGACAGTTTCAAATATTTTCAGGATATAAAATTTATTATAAAGGTTATAACTATAAACAATGTGCTACCACATGAACTGGTCCAGCAATACCCATATGTATGGGGAGACTATAAAATGATGCATTTAGAAATATGGAATAAAAAGGATTCTGTTATGGTAGCTAAGGATATGTGAGAAAAGATTAAACAAAACATAATACCAAAACTGAGGAAGTGGAAGGTCTTGTTTCTGGATATGGAAAGCAAGATACAACCACTGAAAATGTTTTAGTCCCTTTATTTTTATATACAGGTCGAGGATATTTTTACCATCCAGAGGAGAAGTTATGGCCAGTATGTTAAAGGATATTATCTCAGAGGGGAAGAGGGCAAGGGTCAAGTGGGATAAGGTGATCCATCCAATAGAACAATGTGGTTTAAGATAACCTGATTTGAAGAGATAGTTTAGAGCTACACAGTTAAGGGTCATATACATAGCACAAGCAGAAAGCTATAATTTGAAGTGGAAAGGGATGATAATGAAGTGGGGGGATTCAAGAAATAAGGAGAGAGTGGGATTTTGGATGCACATCCCTAAGGAGAATAACAACAGCATAAGTGGCAGAAAGTATTCTAAGAACTAAGCCAACACAAGAATTGAGAAAGGAAATTTTGCTAATAGGGATGACTGCAATTAGGCATACATAGAAAAGGCAAGAGGGGGTTGGAATTTACTGGAGAAAACTGGCAAATGAACCACAGTATTGTAACCAAATAACTAGATAAGGAAATGTAATAGATGGGAAGAAGCCAAGCAGAAATGTTTACTACAGGCTAGAGACTGCCTTCCCAATCAGGGATTGATATCTGAGTATAGACAAAGAGAAACAGATATGGAAATCCTAATTGAAAGACTTACTCTGGAAGAGTTTTTAATTGAATCTAGAACAAAAAAACTGCTGTTAAAAAGGGATAATTAGTAGGTTATATAAAATATGCACCATAAATATAGGGATCAATCAGAAGAGGTTAGAAAAGATAGGGAAGAGAGACTGGGTAAGTAATTCACAAGGAAGCAACAAACAGACATATGAATGGTTCCTAAATATGCAACAAAGTCTAGAAGATTTAGGATTTTTGTTTGAAAGGACTTGCATAGGTATTTTAAAACCCCAAGCAGACTCCAAAGAATTTTTCCTCAATAGATGGCAAATGTTGGAGGTGTGATGGGGAAGAAAGAGATAACTGAGAACATATCTTTTGGGAGTGTGATGAGTTGGCAGACTTTAAATATTATCTACAGAGCACACTGTCAAAATACTGGTTGAGCAAATGGGTATAATTAAGAATTTTTTTTTTGAGCTGAGATACAGGATCTGAATTGTCTAAACATAGTAAGGCCTTGTTAAGTTTAATTCTAGTTGCTGCCAAAAAAACGAGTACTAGGAAATTGAAATCAAAGTCTAAAGCAATTGCATTTGAAGCATTGACTGTTGTACCAGAGATAAATAAACTGGAAGTGGAATCTTTAGAAAAGGGTAGAAGCAACTGCCACAGGAAAAAAATGGAAATCATAGGAACAAAACATACAGAATAATGTTTTGGAGGAGGAGTGAGGTTTAAGGGAAGGCAGGAATTGATCACTTTGTGTAATGTGGATTGATGATAAATATACAAAAGACTACAATGTGATGTATAATGTTTGCAACTGGGAATATGTGAATATGATTTTTCTTTTATATAAATGTATGTTTCCTTATGTCCTAAGTGTTAATTCAATAAAGGTGCTAAAATTAAAAAAGACTGACTAGTGAAAATATAATATGACCCACACTAATCATTCAATAAACTAACTAAAGACTCTGTCTTGTTGCACATTTATAATCATAATTCTAGTCAATGCAATTACTTTTGCTTTTATTTTATTGCTTCTTTTCTAACCTGCTATATCCCTACCAGAAAGTAGCTGTAAGTTAAAGGAAAGCATTTCTGCTGTTTTCAAATTTTCCTTGAATAGTTTTAATGATGTTTGTTTATTTATGTATATACATGTGTATGTATGTATGCATTTATTTATATATTATGAGTGGAAGGGATTACTATAACACTGCAATGAATCAGAGACAGACAACAACAAAAAACTGTACTCTGTCACTAGTGAAGAAACTTAACAATCTTTACTGGGAGTTTCAAATGAAAATAAGAAATAGCTATTTAGATACTGCCCTGAAGTGCAAAAAGGGAATTACCCACAGGACTGTTTGTACAATGAAGGCAGCTGTTAAGTGAGATTTTGCTAAGGAAATGTCATGCAATAGTTTTGCAAAATCAAATGACCTAGCCCTGTTGTTAAGCCACAGATGCAGTGACTGTAGTGACTCTATTGCACAGTACTTACAGTTCTAGGTCAACAAAACAACAACAATCAAATTATTAACAATGCACCTTGATGTAATAGAAACAAGGCACTCCAGGACTGTTGAGTAATAAAACCAGTCCTAAAAATGTTGAAATGTTAGGGTTTTTCCATGACCTTCCACTGACATCTGGGTAGATGTTTAACACAACAGCATGTAGTCTGTTCTACCTTACTGTTTAACCAGACACCTTCATTTAAATTTTACTTCACATAAGACAAGAACCATGACCAAGGATGTAGCAAACAATGCCATCAACTAATCTCTTGAATACTCACAAATGTGTACACATCTGTCATTATTACAATAAAGCATGTTTTGTGTACAAACCTCTCATTATTACAATAAAACCTGTTTTGTGATGGATTTTTGATTGTTGAAATATTGGAATTATTGGAGTTGCCTAAAGAACATGTCACCAGAATAGCAACCCAAAGATGTAATGTGAGAAAATGAGGTAGAACAAGACTGCTAAAGGCACTGATTTTCTTCAATTCTATTTCCTTTTCAGCTTCAGCTACACAGCTTTACAGAGTTTTATATATACGACTGTCTGCTGACAAACTCATCCCAAAACTACAAAGAAGTATCCATCCTTGAAAAAGGCACACACGTACACACACACACACACACACACACACACACACACACACACACACACACACAAAACACACACACGCACACAGACACACGCACACACACGCACAGACACACACACACACGCACGCACACACACACACACACACACACACACACACACACACACGCACACAGACACACACACAAAACACACACACGCACACAGACA